>NC_044985.1:63169161-63472794 GCF_008728515.1 Papio anubis
TTTGGTAAGATCTACATGCACTTCATGTATCATTTTGATGACTCCAGTTACAAGAACAGATAATATAAGCCACAAAGGAGGTAGTAACAAACCCTTGTTTCTGATCTCAGATGTGATTCTGAAGTCTAAGTGGTTAGTGTTAAATTAATTTATACACAAAGCATATGTAGAACGGTAACTTCAGTACTAGATCAAAAGGAAAAAGAAAGAGCAAGACAAAACACAAAAACAAATTACAACAAGCCTTGAAAACATTTAATCAACTTACTGACATTTGGAAAATTCTCCTCTGCCTAAACACTAAGGCTTTTCTCTTATTGGTATCTAGTATTAATATATATGTTAACAAAAGAATCTAAGTATATTCACTTGAATTGAATTTTGAAAAGACTCTGAAAAAATATAAACATGTATTTAGTGAAAAGAAACAAAACTAAACATAAATGGTATATTAGCTTAGTTATAAAAGTGAAATGGATGATAAATCTTATGCAAAGCAAGATGAACTTTTGTTAGAGGATTTCTAAAGAAATAACGACTTTAAAAGACATCAGTTTTCTTTATATACTTGTATGTGTTTGAAGAGGATTAAATGAACCTATCCACTCATTCTCCTCAACAAGCAGAATACAGGTGATAAGTGTGTGTGTAGGTAGGTAGTTGGAAGTGATAGTGGACAGAATGGGTCTCTGTCCTTAGGGTCCAATGAGGTTTCACACATACCTGAGGTAACAAGTACAATGGAGAGCTATCCATATACAAGGGTGAGCTAAAACAGCAAAAGATGCATGCTATGGGCGATACAGGACAACAAACAATGGACCAGAGAGGAGCGGCATTAATGAAGACTTCCTAAAATGGGTAACTTTTGATTTGAGATTTGAGGAAAGGGGTCCATATATACTAGTAGAGAAGAGTACATTTCTGGTTGGAAGATGCAGGCCTAAGGCAAGGACTGACACTAGAGTGCTGGAACAGCGAGGGCCATGGCTGAAGAGGTGCTTACATGGGCCTCTTGGTGGAACATCATCAACATGAGTCAAGGAAACTAGATGTGTAGTTATGTAGAGGAGGTCACCACTGAGGTGAGATTCTCAAGCAGAGGCCTGATGATACACACAAATTCCAAATGGGGAAGACTTCTGCAACAGCTATTTATTACATGTTTGTTGGACTGAATATGAGAGAAAAGAGATGACGCAGAAAGGAAGGCAGCAGAGAGAATATATGATTCTTCTGGTAAAATCATTGGTGGAGAGTATGACTATAATAAAGTCCCTGTTATAATAATATCATTGATTTCTTGAAGACTTGGTTATTATCAGTCCTCCTTCTGCCCTTTGCTTAAGTGGAACCATTTCACTACTAACTACCAGAGACAAAGCACTCTTCTAACATGCCATGATTAGACTAAGCCATCTAAGGTTGATTATTGTGTGTTGTTGGAGTGTTTCTTCTGACTTTCCTGCTTGTTTCACCAGGACATGTTGCTTTGCTATCTTCAGACATCCAGCCATAGCTAGTTCAGCAGAACTGGTGATGGTGAGCACCATTTCAATGCCAGCATTACTTCCAGATCTTGGTGGGAGATAAGTTTACTTTATCCTAAGTTCATAAACGATGATGATGAATTTGTTCATGCCAAATATTATAGATGATACAATCACAAGTGTTAAGGGTCATGCAGTGAGTTAATCATCATATCCATATATTTGCTCTCCCATTTACATGGAAGCTTGGTGATAGATTCATGCCACAGTCTGTTTTTCAGTGTACCTTGATTCTGCTGTGTTATTTCTTGTAGGGTGGGAGGTGGTTGGGGAAAAAACATTGCTTTGCTAGTAGTGTACTCTAAGGATAGGTTTTGGGCATTTTAGTGATTTCCCTAGCATATAACCCAGATCACCCAAAGTCTATAGCCTTGTGCTGACTATACATAGTCCCTAACTTCCTGAATATCTTTTCATACATATCTTTTTAGATTTTCATTGACTTGACATTGCTCTTGCTTGGTTTGCTCAAGGACTTCTTATGTCGTTCTCTGTCAAGCTGGAAAAAAGTCCCACAGGGGGAGAAAAGTGTAACATTATTTTAGGGCCTTTATTACCAACCAAGAATGTTTGAATCCAACTAATATAGTTTGGTAGTTATACATTAAGAAAATATGCAAATAAAAATTAAAAATTGATAACGTAATATAATAATAATGATTAATATTACTGAGCTTACTGTTTCAGGCACAATTCTAAATGCATTACATATTCTAACTCATTTAATCCTTATAATATCCTATGAAATAGGCATTACTGGCCAGCACTTTACAAACGGGAAACTGGGCATAGAGAAGTTAAATAACTTATAAAAAGTCACACAGGTAGGTGGAGAAGCCATGGTAGATATAAAATGCTTACATGCATATCCCTATTTAATTTTATAGCCACATTATACATATACCTACCTGCACTAAGTTAACGTTATAATTTTATTAGAAGTAAAAAATATACACAAAGATACCATGCTGCTTTTAATTACTCAGAGAAGATTATAACTCAATCCTATAGAAATTTCTATGAGTAGGAAATACATACTTAATTCATGGAAAATATGCTAATATTAAACACCAGGTCTGATCCTTCTGTTGAGTAAAGAAAGTTCCACTTTTAGGCCAGGTGCAGCGCCTGAAACTCCAGCACTTTGGGAGGCCCAGGAGGGAGTACAGCTTGAGCTTAGGAGTTTGAGACCAGCTTGGGCAACATCTCGAGACCTTGTTTCTACCAAAATTCAAAAAAATTAGCTGAACATGGTGGCACATGCCTGTAGTCCCAGCTTCTTGTGGGGAGGAGGTAGATGGATCACTTGAGCCTGGAAAGTCGAGGCTGTAGTGAGCCCTGACTGTGCCATTGCACTCTGACCTGGGCAACAGAGTGAGACTTCGTCTCAAACAAACAACAACAACAAAAAGTTCCGCTTTTTAAATATATAACAATTTCTACAAGGTATCAGGAGACCTGCTAAAAACTCATCTTTCGCAGTACACTAAATAGTGCAGCGTTACTTTAGTGCCCTTTGGCTAAAGAAACATATGGTTCTCTAAATAAAACCTCCAAGTGCAAGATAAACAGTGTCATTTCCTCATTACTATTTCTTGGCATCCGTGTCAAAAGTTAACAGCGTCAATTAACACTTGGGATAAGGATCCAGCTAAATGACACTTCACTGGCCAAGATGGAAAAAACTCTCCATAGCCATGATCCACTTCTGCTTTGAGTTCAGAGTCAGGGAGAAAAGTGCAACAAGGCTTTTTAGCTTCTATTGACTGTTGTTTGGGAAAAATGGAGTGGAAGACTGTGAAATAAAGACAGAATGGCAAGTGCCACTTCCTTATATTTGGCATCTTTCCCATTCTCCTGTGGTATTCTTAGTAGTGGCACTTTGCTATCCCTAGTACTGTGTCTGAGGCAGTGTCAACAGCTTCTAAATGCTGGGCAAATCTTCAAGTGAAACTGAGACACTGTTAAGTAGCAAAAGATTAACCTGACTTCATTATCTAGGAGCCTTCTTACTTGAGGAGTGAAAGAAACAAGGACAGGTGCCACAAAACCCATGAACTAGGCAACACACATCAAGCCCATCAACAATGGCTCTTGTGTCACTTCTAAGAGACTAGGTGGGCCAAGCTGACTTATTTTACACCCAATGAGTAATTAGCAGACACATGCTTGTCTAGCACTAATGGCTTGCATTCTGCTTCCCCTCCTAAAGTGCTGCTGTGCCCCTAACTGGCGGTGAACAAAGAAACCTCTTCACAAGAATTGCCAGAATTAGAAAGAGTCGCCCAAACCACTACACTGACCTTCACATAAGAATTCATCAGCATATAGGTTCTTCTCTGAAGGCCACTCTGGTAATTACCTGACCACCCACTGATAGAAGAATAGCTTTCATAGGAAATGACAACTTGGAATGTTTTCTTCCATTAATAACTTTTGTTGCTAAAGCTCTTCACTTTCTCAAATCCTTTACATTTCTTAGAAACCCATTGGTCCAAACAAAAAAGATAAAGAATGAGATGACTTAATGCTTCAAAAACAAAAATGTAACCCAAAAACTTCTAAAATTCACTGTGTTCTCATTTCTGATTTTTATCTTATTTATTTCTTTTCTTTTTTTTTTTTTTTTGAGACAGAGCCTCGCTCTGTCACCAGGCTGGAGTGCGGTGGCACAATCTTGGCCTCACTGCAACCTCTCCTCCCTGGGTTCAAGTGATTCCCCTGCTTCAGCCTCCTGAGTAGCTGGGACTACAGGCGTGCGCCAACATGTCCAGCTAATTTTTTGTATTTTAGTAGAGACGGGGTTTCACCCTGTTGGCCAGGCTGGTCTCTATCTCCTGACCTCTTGATCCTCCCACTTCGGCCTTCCAAAGTGCTGAGATTACAGGTGAGAACCACCGCGCCCAGCCTGATTTTTACCTTATTTCTAATTTGGACTTCAGAGAGATGGCTAGGAACTTGAATGAGGACATTAAACTGTGCTCACTTTGTACGGAAAATACAGTCCAAGGACAAACTCACAAAGTGACTGGGGAAAGAAAATGGCCCTGGAGAAAGTACTTGCCTATCTATTTACCAATAGAACCAACCTGTTTTTGCATTTTAAAAAGTAATTAGAACTGTTCCCTTAATTAAAGAAAGTGCATAATTAAAACTACTGGCATCTGTTTTTTTCCTGAGACCTTAGATTTCAATGTGTTAAGCAGGGTTATAAGGGAAATAGCAGAGGTCAGCTAATTATCAGGAAAACCCAATATACTAAAATGCCAAATAAAACATATGTCAGATGAACTACCATAAAACAGGCTAAACTAACAAAAGGGAAACCTGATGATTTATTCTGCAAAAAATTATTTAGTACCTGCCATGGTCTAGATATTGTAAAAGATTAAAAACAAAGACCCCTACTTGCCAGAATCGTGGTTGGAAGAAAAGACAAGCATACAAATAACTACAATCCAAAGCAGAAGGCAGAATTGTAAAATGGGAGGTACCAAGAAACAAAGAATATGAGAGTCAGGGGAGAGGTAAATCTCTTCAGACTGAAGAAATCAAGGAAGCTCCATGAAAAGAGGGTATCAGAGCTGAGTTCTGCTGCAAGGGCAGGGCTCTGGAGTGGCAGAATGGAGATGAAGGTATTATGGGCAAAGGGAACAACATGTGCCAGGGCACTGAGTCCTGTGTATTATACAGTGTTTCCTGGGCACGTACACTTTTCAGTTTCACTAGAATAGAGATATAAAGGGAACAACAGGGAAAGGTTGCTACGTTGTACTACCTTGAAAATGATGGTTCCCTGTACCACAGAAACATATCATAGTGTTTTCAATTAAAAATCAAATATTCTATTTGTAGGCATGTTGTATAGAAAATGATTATGATGTAAGATGCTGCTCTTACATCACAAATTTTATCCTCTGCTCCAAACTAAAATCTTACATTAAATTAATTAAGTAATTTATATTGAATCTTTAATAATTATTTGAGACAAAAGCAAGACACTTAAAATGCTATAGTTAAACATACTAAGAAACTAAAGTTTACTGAGTAATAGTTCAATAATTACTTAAATCATTGTTTCAAGATAAAACTGGTTTTACTATTACAATGCTTTTGGCATATACTTGTTGCATTCATAAGATCACACACTCTCAGAGACAAAGGTACAATATAGGAAGTATAAGCTATACCCAAGAGAAAGGCTTACTTATCCAAAGATTGCTAGTAAGATTTTCTGCTGATGTTTGCAATTGTAAGGCCTGCAATATCAGTAATGACATACTATGGGCTTTGATATTCACTTCATTCAATTCTCATCTATTGGGATCTCTTGAAAACAAAGTCCAGACAAAATTATAACTATTACGAGCCTTTTAGCTCAAAAAGACAATGTCTTTGCTAATTGCTAATTTACATCTAGTGAAACACTACCAGTTGCTATGGCCTGTCTAGGGCCATCACATTACATAACTCTGCAGGGCACTATTCACATATATTTCAACATTAGTAGTATCTTCTGGGTTGTGCCAGGCCAGAGTCGTACCTATGACATTCTATATTCACTGACTTTATAATATACATGTAAAAAACCCCATCAACTCTAAATATTTCTACGTTACTAAAGTGAAAGTGGTTGCTTTCTAAGAAGAAAATGATATGTACTCCAGACTGCTAATTCTCTTTGGGCCCAATTTAGATTCTCTCAAATATTATAAGATAGAATTACAGTTCTTGCGTTACAGCTGCTTTAAAATACCACTATTTGAATATATGAGCATTACATACACAAACACACACACACACGTATGTTCAATCACATTATCAAAAATTTTCAATGTAGGCAAAATTCATTTCTTAAAATGCTAAGATCTTTAGAGGGCTTGAAATTAATTTTTCAAATTGCTTATTTGTCAGCGAAGAGTCTTGATGCTCATGTTTCTTGCCCATGATTCATTGGTGGAATTACTTACACACAGAAATATACAGAAGTTAAATGGACCAAATAACTATGACAGAATTTACATGATGAATTAGAAAGATGCTGCAGTTTGAGTTAAAAATCAGCTGGAATATAGTAAAAAAAAAAAGTGCTTTTAAAAAATAAATAAAATGATTTCTTATAATGGAGTTTCAAGTGAATAAAATTTTATCTCATTTTCCAAGTTTTATATTTCAATTACTGGAAGGCAGATTATTAATTTTAGATGATTCTCAGCAATCTACATTTCTTCCCCTGGATATTCACTGACACTCTATGTTACTAGTTTAGGGGTGAGTAGCACAGGGCATAAGAGAGACAATTATTTAAGGTTGGCTGTATCAACTGTGATCTGAACACAAATCTTTTCATTTGTTCAGTTCTGCACTCTCTCTCTCCTCTAGTTCTCTCCTGTATTTCAAATCAGGCCATAATTTAAAATTATCTTCTTTTATAAATAAGTTTATTATATATTTACCAAGGTAAAGTTAATCTTAGATGAGTAGTTCCTTAATTCTATGAATGAATACTGTACATTTTAGAGATTTTAGTTTGAAAAAGATGTTTCTCTCACCAACCTAATGGAAGTAGGTTTATATGAATTTTTCAACATAGGTAATGAGTAATAAAATGATTTTTATTTAATGTCACAATTTAACATCATCACAATTTATTTAAGAATTCATCAAGAAATATCTTGCTTAAGAAAGTAAGACTGCTTAACTCTCCATTTAAATTATATAACAATTTTAGAATTTCTAAAAGGTATATTTACTTCACCTTCTGGATTGGCATCAATATCTGAGTCAATTTAATGATAAATGTATATGTAAACTCTTAGTATATGCACTAGAGTTTAAGGGAGGTCACATGAAGTAAATGAAACCTGGCAAAGCATGCCTTTAGCCACTCTCTCAAATCATAAGAGGAGGCAAATCACAAACTTCATGAATAATGCACTTGATAAACTATATTCTTTGTTATACCAGAGTGAGAAAATGAGTTCTCTGTCTACTAACATAATTTTAAATATGAAATAACGGGAACCATTATAATTTGTAAAAATACCTAATTTTCTCAAAGAATTATGTATATAGGGACCTCATCTTTTAGAAGTTCTGAACTTTAGAGATTTAATAAAACACATGGATAATATCTTTTATTTTTCATTTGCTTATTTATTTATTTAGAGACAGGGTCTCACTCTGTCACCCAGCTTGCAGTGCAGAGGGGCCATCATAGCTTGCTGCAACCTCAAACTCCTGGGCTCACACTGTCCTCCTGCTTTAGCCTCCCAAGTAGCTGGGACTACAGGTACATGCCACCATTCCTGGCTAGTTTTTAAAAATTTTTTGGAGAGGTGACGTCTTGGTATATTGCTTAGGCTGGCCTTAAACTCCCGGTCTCAAGTGATCCTACTGCCTTGCCCTCCCAAATTGCTGAGATTTCAGGTGTGCAACACCATGCCTGGCCATCTTTTATTTTATAATATGACACAAAATATTATAATATTACAATTTGTTAATAACTACTTACTATTTTTGAATTATTTATTTTATGATTTTCCCAAAAGTATTTAAAAATAGAAATCACCCATCTCTCTCAAATTAATTTCACATCTTATATTAAACTGGGAAATCTTAGTTGATAATTCTCAGCTACCTTGACATATAAAGGAGGATATTTCAGAGTTTATAGTGTTTTCACAGTTATATCCCAAGTTGCTAATGTGTTTGAGAGTGTTGCTATCTTTCAGCGGGAAAACAGACTGCCATTGTGTGCTTCATAAGGGCAATTTTTGTTACTCAATGATAAGTAATGCAATATAATTCAAGTTTATGCATTAAAGCTGTGACTCTATAGCTAACTGATTCAAGCCTTCTGATGGTCTTTTAAATTAGGCTCTCAGGCTTCCACACATTAATTTTTAATCAGTCCAGAAGGTATTACACTTACTTTGATTTCCACATTAAGGAAATTTACATAAATAATACACAATAAATCTAAAATTAGAATTTGCATTGGGTCTCCTTTTGTTTGACAAACAGTATCCTTAAAGTAGATGAAAGTGGCAAAGTAACTTTGAAAGTTCAATACTCTGAGAATTGGTTGAAGAATAGCATTAATAATATTTTATAGATGTTTAATATGTTATTTACTTATTATTACTCATTTGAAAACCTGTTTCACAAAACAGGTTTTTGTAAAATTCATTCTCCAAAACCCTAAACCAATTACTAAACCTAGAAGACATCTTATAATTAAAAATTAAGTAGAATATGTAAATGTGAAGATTAATAACAGATACCCTCAAAACACAATATAACTAAGAGAAAATAATGAAAACACATCTTTAGTAGTCACTTAGCTCATCTGAGTCATGCTAAGGTTGTTTCTATACTGAAGTTCCAGATTAAACTAGAAGTTTTCATTCAAAATTAATTGGGTCAACCTTCCTCACATATAAGAGATTGGTCTGCTGGAGGCAAAACAAAAATAATAATATCTATAACTTTGATTCACTGATAAAATCTAAAATATTTTAATATAATCAGCAAACGCTAGTGGGTTTCCACTTTCTGATTCTGTGTGATATTGTCTAAAAGTTCTACTCACCAACAGTAGTCATAACAAAAGTCATACATATATGGTATCATCACTGTGAATTGTTTTAATTCAACTCAATTTAGCAATGTTTTATTATGTATCATGTAATAGGTGTTTCAGAAGACATGGTTTGTGACTGCTAGGAGCTTATAATCTTGTGTAGAGGATAACAAAAGTAAATAACATATATAGGTATACGGCATGTATATGTGTACATATGGCATGTATATGGCATGTGTATATATATGTAGGTGTGTGTGTGTGTGTGTGTGTGTGTGTGTGTATGTATATATATATATAGCAGAGGGAAAAAAACATTCTAAAAGGAGGAACGTAACACTGAGGGTCCATCCATTCTTTAATGCAACAAATATATATCGAACACGTATTATATTCTAGGCATTATTCTAAGTGTTGTGGAATACAGGTCTATTGAAACTTGTGTTCTAATATGGGGACATAGATAAGAAATTATAAATTTATATATATATTAGTATTAACGGATAAGTGATACACCTATGAATATGTTATATAGTGCTATAAAAAATAAAGACAAGTAAGGGGTAGACTATGGTGTAATGTGCCATTTTAAGTATCAAGGTAACTCTGTTGAGCGGGCATTTTCACAGAGACCTGAAAGAAGTAAGGGAGTTAACCAGGTAGATATCTGCGAGAAGAGTACTTCAGGTTCAGGGAACACCAAATATCCATTGTAAGGATTTTGATTTTTATTCTGAGTAGATGCAGAGTCACAGGAGTGTTTTAAATCAGAAGAGAAACCTCATTTGGCTTCCATTTATTAAAGGATCGCATTGGTTGCTGTATGGAGAACCAACTGTGTGTGTGCAGTGGAGAGGCTGGGGGTGAGGCAAAGGAGGCTCATCCAGGAAAGAGATGAAAAAGGTTCAAAATTAAATTCCACTGACCAATCAGAAAGGCTTCAGAAACATAATTTTCTTAACTGACATTTATAATTTTTCACATATCTGCAATTTTTGGACATAAATCATCCATCATTTCGATGGAATTTTATGTTCAGCTAGCTAGCAATTACTTTTGTTTCTTTTAAATTTAAATTGCATTTTTTAAGATCTAGGTAAAACAATCATACAGTTAAAAGTATAAAAAAAATAAGCAGAGAAAAGTTACCTCTTAGATTCAGCAACCAGTTGTTAACACTTTCTTGTGTATCCTGCCAGGGATTGTTTACATGCCTATCAAGCAAATGTATACATTTATGTGTATTTTTTCTTTCTTTTATTTGTACACAAGTGACTACACATTACATATGCTGTTCTGCACTTTGCCTTTTCTATTTAGCAACAGGCTTTAGAGATATTTCATATGAGTAATTAAAAAGTTTTCTATTTTTTTAAAGCAGTTATGTACATTTATTTTATTATTGTGTGGTAGCTACAGGGCAAAAGTCCTTCTGCTTGAGAAAAGCAGAGAGAAAAGTAAAGGGGACTTTGTCTTGCACCTTAGGTATCAGCATGGCCACAGAGGGGTAGAGCACCAAGTGTACTCTTGGGGTCCCCAGATCCAGGACTGGACTCTTGGATAGCATTTCTGGACCTGCCTTGTGCCAGAGGGGGAGCCCACTGCCTTTAAGGGTGAGTCCCAGGCCAGGCAGCATTCATGACAAGCTGACTTAAGAGACCCTGGGCCTTAAGGGAACATTGACAGAAATCTGGCAGTACCCCTCTTCGTCTGAGGTGGTGGTGGCTATGAGGTAAGGCTGCTCTGCTTTTGGAAGTGGGAAGGAAGAACTGTATTTTGTGGTTTGAGTGCCAGCTCAGCCTCAATACAACAGAACACCAGGTAGACTTCTAAGGTTTTTTACTCTAGTACCCAACTGACAGATGGCACTTCTGGACCCACCTGGGAACTGGGCGACCTCATTGCCCTAAACAGAAGAAAACCGGCCTGGTTGGCTTTGCCACCTGCTTATTGTAAAATCCCAGGGCCTTGAGTGAACATAGGCAGTAGTCATGGAGTGGTTGCAACAGGCCTTGGGTGAGACCCAGTGCTGTGCTGGCTTTAGGTCTCACCCAGCACAGTCATAGTGGTAGTGGCCACAGGGGTGCTTGTCACTCTATCTCCCAGCTTTAGGTGGCTTAGAATGGAGAGAGATTCTATATGTTTGAGAGAAATTAAGGGAAAAGGACAAGTCTCTGCTTGGTAATCCAGAGAATTTTCCCAGATCCTGTCCAAGACCATCAAGGTGATGCCTCTGTGAGTCTGCAAGTACCACAGCGTTACATGGATTGGGGTGACCCTGAAGCAGATACAGCTTAGATCACAATACCCAAGTCCTCTCAAATATCTGCAAAGCCTTCCCAAGAAGGACGGCTACAAATAAGCCCAGACAGTGAAGACTACCTAAATACCTAACTCTTCAATGCCCAAAGAACATCTACTAGCATCAACACTATCCAGGAAACTATGACTTCACCAAATGAACTAAATAAGACATCAGGCACCAATCCTAGAAAAACAGTTTCAGACAGAGAATTCAAAATAACTGTGTTGAGGAAACATAAAGAAATTCAAGGTAACACAGAGAAGGAATTCAGAATTATATTAGATAAATTTAACAAAGAGATTGAAATAATTAAAAAGAATCAAGCAGAAATTCTGGAGCTGAAAAATGCAACTGACATCCTGAAGAATTCCTCAGATTTCTTTAATAGCAGAATTGATGAAGCAGAAGAACTAGTGAGCTTGGAAACAGGCTATTTGAAAATACATGGAGAGAAGAGACAACAGAAAAAAGAAAAAAAAAAAAAAAACCAATGAAGTATATCTACAGGATCTAAAAACAAAGCCTTGAATGGGCAAATCTAAGAGTTATTGGCCTTAAAGAGGGGGTAGAAAAAGAGATAGGGATAGAAAGTTTATGCAAAGACATAGTAACAGAGAATTTCCCAAACATAGAGAAAGATATCAATATCCAAGTACAAGAAGGTTTAGAACACCAAGTAGATTTAACCCAAAAAGGCTACCTCAAGGTACTTAATAATCAAAGCCCCAAAGGTTAAAAATAAAGAAAAGATTCTAAAAGCAACAAGAGAAAATAAACAAATCACATACAACAGAGCTCCAATACATCTGCCAGCAGACTTTTCAGTGGAAATATTAAAGGCTAGGAAAGAGTGGCATGACATATTTATAGAACTGAAGGAAAAAAAGCTTTTATCCTGGAATAGTATATCTGACAAAACTATCCTTCAAACGTGAAGGAGAGGCCAGGAGTGGTGGCTCATGCCTGTAATCTCAGCATTTTGGGAGGCTGAGGCAGATGGATCACTTGAGGCCAGGTGTTCGAGACCAGCCTGGCCAACATGGCAAAATTTTGTCTCTACTGAAAACACAAAAATTAGCTGGGTGTGGTGGTGCACGCTGTAATCCCAGCTACTTGAGAGGCTGAGGCACAAGAATCACTTGAACCTGGGAGGCAGAGGTTGCAGTGAGCTGAGATCACACCATTGCATTCCAGCCTGGGCAACAGAGTGAGAGTCTATCTCAAAAACAAACAAACAAACAAACAGAGGAACAAAGACTTTCCCAGACAAACAAAAACTGAGGTATTTCATCAAGATCAGACCTATTCTGTAAGAAATGCTAAAGAGAGTATGTCAATCAGAAAGAAAAGGACATTGATGAACAATAAATAATCATGTAAGGTACAAAACTCACTTATAACAGTAAATACAGAGAAAAACACAGAATAAGATAACACCATAACTGTGGTATGTAAACTACTCTTAGCCTAAGTAGAAAGACTTAGCAATGAATCAATGAAAAATAACAGCTACAACAACTTTTCAAGACATAGTACAATAAGATAGAAACAAAAAGTTAAAAAGTGGGGAGATAAATTAAGACATTAAGTTTTTTATTAATTTTTTTTTTGCTTGTATGTTTATGCAAATAGAGTTAAGTTCTCATCAGGTTAAAATAATAGGTTATAAGATACTATTTGCAAACCTAATGGTAAACTCAAACCAAAAAAAGAAAAATACAATGAATATACAAAAAAATAAAAAGGAAGAAACTAAATCATATCACCAGAGAAAATTGCCTTCACTAAAGGAACACAAAAAGGAAAGAAGGAAGGAAGGAAGGAAGGAAGGAAGGAAGACAAGACCATAAAACAACCAGAAAATAAATAACAAAAATGGCAGGAGTAAGTCCTTACTTATCAATAACATTGAATGTAAATACACTAAACTCTCCAATCAGAAGACATAGACTGGCTGAATGGATGAAGAAACAAGACCCATTGATCAGCTGGCTGTAAAAAACACACCACTTGTAAAGACACACAGATTGAAAATTAAGGGATGTAAAAAGATATTCCACACTAATGGAAACCAAAAAAGTAGTAGGAGTTGCTATATCTTATATCAGAAAAAATAGATTTCAAGACAAAAACTGTAAGAGACTATATAGTGATAAAGGGGTCAATTCAGCAAAATAATATAACAATTTTATATTATCCAACATGGGAGCACCCAGATAAATAAAGAAAATGTTATTAGAGCTAAAGAGAGAGGCCCCGATACAATAATACCTGGAGACTTCAACACCCTACTTTCAGCACTGGGCTGATCTTTCAGACAGAAAATCAACAAAGAAACATCAGACTTAATCCATACTATAGACCAAATGGACCTGTTAGATATTTATAGAACATTGAATCTAATGGCTGTAGAATACATATTCTTTTACTCAACACATGGCTCATTCTCAAGAATAGACCATAAAAAACTACATACAACAAGCCTACATATAGACCAAATGGACCTATTAGATATTTACAGAACATTTAATCTAATGGCTGTAGAATACATATTCTTTTCCTCAACACAGATCATTCTCAAGAACAGACCAAAAAAAAAACCAAAAAAAACCAAAAAACAAAACAAAACAAAAAAAAACAACTCATAGCAAGCATTAAAACAAACAAAAAAAATTGAAATAATTTCGAGCATCTTCTCTGACCACAATGGAATAAAACTAGAAATTCATAACAAAAGGAATTTTGGAAACTATACAAATATATGGAAATTAAGCAATATGTTCCTGAATGATGAGTGGTTCAATGAACAAATTAAGAAGGAAATGAAAAAATTTCTTGAAACAAATGATAATGGAAACACAACATACCCAAACCTATGGGATACTGCAAAAGCAGTACTAAGAGAGAAGTTTATAGTTATAAGTGCCTACATCAAAAAAGAGAAAAACTTCAAATAAACAATCTAATGATGAATCTTAAAGAAACAGAGAAGCAAGAGCACTAAACCCAAATTTTGTAGAGAAAAAGAATAGACCAGAAATAAATAAAATTGATATGAAAAACAGATACAAAAAATCAATGAAACAAAAATTTGGCTTTGAAAAATGTTACACAAAATTAACAAATGTTTAGCCATACTAAGAAAAAAAGACAGAAGATCCAAGGAGACATTACAACTGATTCTGCAGAAACTTAAAGGGTCTTTAGTGGAGGGAGAAGACTACCCCTCATATTGTCTTATGCCCAGTTTCTGCCTCCAAAGAAAGAAAAAGTAAAAACTAAAAGGCAGAAATGAAATCCACAGGCAGACAGCCCAGCGCCACACCCTGGGCCTGGTACTTAAAGATCGACCCCTAACCTAATCGGTTATGTTATCTATAGATTACAGACATTATATAGAAAAGCACTGTGAAAATCCCTATCCTGTTTTGTTCTGATCTAATTACTAGTGCATGCAGCCCCCAGTCACATACCCCCTGCTTACTCAATCGATCACGACCCTCTCATGTGCACCCCCTTAGAATTGTGAGCACTTAAAAGGGACAGGAAGTGCTCGCTCGTGGAGCTAGGCTCTTGAGATAGGAGTCTTGCTGATGCTCCTGGCTGAATAAACCCCTTCCTTCTTTAACTCAGTGTCTGAGGAGTTTTGTCTGTGGCTCGTCCTGCTACAGTGGCTACTATAAGAAACTATAAACCAATAAATTGGAAAATCTCGAAGAAATGTAAAAATTATTATTTTTTACATACTTCTTACATACTACATACTTCTTACATTTCTTACATACTAACTACTAATGCTGAACCAGGAAAAACTCCCAAACCTAAAAAGACCAATAACAAGTAATGAGATAGAAACTGTAATAAAAAGCCCCCCAGTAAAGAAAAGCCTGGTATCTGACAGCTTCACTAATGGATTCTACCAAACATTGGAAGAACCAATATTAATCCTACTCAAATTATTTCAAAAAATAGAGGAGGAGGGAATACTCCAAACTCTTTCTACAAGGCCAGTATTACATATTACAAAGACATAAAGAAAACACAAAAAACTGCATGCAAATATCTCTGGTGTATATCAATACAAAAATCCTCAATAAAATACTTGGAAACTGAATTAGACAATACATTAGAAAGATCATTCATCATGACAAGTGGGATTCATCCCTGGGATGCAAGGATGATTTGACATACACAAATCAATCAATGTGATATATCAATAGGATGAAGGATTAGAACGATATGATCATTTCAATAGATGCTAAAAAAGCATTTGAAAAATTCAACATCCCTTCATGATAAAAACCCAAAGAAAACAGAGGATAGAAGGAACATACCTAATAATAAAAGCCATATACTATAGACCCACAGCTAGTATTATACTGAATGGGGAGAAACTGAAACTTTCCTCTAGGATCTGGAACATGACAAAGATGCCCACCGTTACCACTGTTATTTAACATAGTACTTGAAGTCCTAGCTAGAGTGATTAGACAAGAGAAAGATATAAAGGACCTCCAAATTGGAAAGGAAAATGTCAAATTATCCTTATTTGCAGATAATATTATATTATATTTGTAAATACTTAAAGACTCCACACATAAAAACCTATTAGAACTGATAAAAAAAATTCAGTAAAGTTGCAGAATACAAAATTAACATACAAAAATCTGTAGCATTTTTATATGTGAACAGTGAACAATGTGAAAAAGAAATAAAAAAGTAATCCCATTTACAGTAGCCACACATAAAATTAAATATCTAAGAATTAACCAAAGAAGTGAAAGATCTTTACAAAGAAAACTGTAAAATTGATGGAAAAAATTGAAAAGGACACAAAAATTGAAAGGATATTCCATGTTCATGGAATGGAAGAATCAATATTATTAAATTGTCCATACTACACAAAGCAATCTACAGATTCAATGCAATGCCATTTTTCACAGAAATAAAAGAAAAACTATCCTAAAATTTATATGGAATCACAAAAGACCCAGAATCACCAAAGGCATACTATGCCAAAAGAACAAAACAGGAGGAATCACATTATCTGACTTCAAATTATACTACAGAGCTGTTACTGGCATAAAAGCAGATACATAGACTAATGTGACAGACTAGAGAACCCAGAAACAAACTCAGATACCTCAGTGAACTCATTTTTAACAAAGGTGCCAATAACATACACCAGGTAAAAGGGAATCTCTTCAATAAATGGTGTTGGGGAAACTGGATATCCATATGCAGAAGAATGAAACTAAACCCCTATCTCTTGCCATATACAAAAATGAAATAAAAATGGATTAAACACTTAAATCTAAGACCTCAAACTATAAAACTGCTACAAGACTAACAATGGGAAAATCTCCAGGACACTGGTCTTGGCAAAGATTTGTTGAACAATACTCCACAAGCACAGGCAACTAAAGCAAAAATGGACAAATGGGATCACATCAAGTTAAGCTTCTGCACAGAAAAAACAATCAATAAAGTGAAGAGATAACCCATAGAATGGGATAAAAAATCTGCAAACTACCTATCTGACAAGGGATTAATAACTAGAATACATAAGGAGCTCAAACAACTCTATAGGAAGAAATCAAATAACCCAACCAAAAAATAAGCAAAATATTTGAATAGACATTTCTCAAAAGAAGACTTACAAATGGCAAACAGGCATATGAAAAGGTGCTCAACATCACTGATCATCAGAGAAATGCAAATCAAAATTATAATGAGATAGCATCTCACCCCAGTTAAAATGGCTTATATCCAAAAGACAGGCAATAACAAATGCTGGTAAGGATGTAGAGAAAAGGGAACCCTTGTACACTGTTGGTGGGAATGCAAATTAGTATAGCCACTATGGAGAACAGTTTGCAGGCTACTGAGAAACTAAAAATTGAGCTACCATATGATCCAGCAATCCCATTGCTGGGTATACACCCCAAAGGAAGGAAATCAGTACATCATAGAGATATCTGCACTCCTATGTTTGTTGCAGCACTCTTTACAATAGCTATGATTTGGGAGCAATGTAAGTGTCCATCAACTGATGAATGGGTGAAGAAAATGTGGGACATATACACAATGCAGTACTATTCAGCCATTAAAAAGAATGAGGCCCAGTCATTTGGAACAACATGGATGGATTATGTTAAGTAAAATAAGGCAGTCACAGAAAGACAAACATCACATGTTCTCACTTATTTGTGGAATCTAAAAATGAAAACAATTGAAGTCATGGACACGGAGAGTAGAAGGATGGTTGCCAGAGGCTGGGAAGGGTAGTGGGGAGCTGGGAGAGAGGTGAGGGATGGTTAATAGGTACCAAAAATAAAAAATACAAAGAATTAATAAGACCTAGTGTTTGACAACCTGATATGGTGACTATAGTTAATAATAACTTAATTGTACATTTTAAAATTACTTAAAAGTATAATCGTATTGTTTGTAACTCAAAGGATAAATGCTTAAGGGGATAGCTACTCCATTCTCCACAATGTGCTTATTTCACGTTGCATGCCCATATCAAAACTTCTCATGTACCTCATAAATTTATACACCTACTATATACCCACAAAATAAAATAAGAGCAAATAAATAATTTTTATACAAATGAACAATAATTTATTCAATAATCCCTTATTGGTGGATATATAGGTTGTTTCCAAAGTTGTGCTATCAGTCATGATACAAAATTGGCATTAGATCCTGAGTGCCCTGCTGGATTTGGGACTTGTGTGGGGTCTATAGACCCTTTGTGTTTTGGCCAATTACTCCATTTTGGAATGGCAACATTTATCCAATTTCTGTTCCTCCACTGTATCTTAAAAATAACTAACTTGTTTTTTATTTGACAGGCTTATAGGTGGAAGGGACTTGCCTTGTCTCAGGTGAGACTATGGACTTTGGGAGACTGTTGGGAAGGCATGATTGTGCTTTGGAATGTGAGAAGGAGATGAGATTTGTCAGGGCCCAGGGGAGGAATAATATGGTTTGGCTCTTTGTCCCCACCCAAATCTCATGTTGAATTGTAATTTCCAGTGTTTGCGGAGGGGTCTGATGGGAGGTGATTGAATCTTGGGGGCAGACTTCTCCTTTGCTGTTCTTATGATAGAGTTCTCATGAGATCTGGTTGTTTGAAAGTCTGTAACACCTCCCCTTTCTCTTTCTCTCTCCTGCCATCCATGTGAAGATGTGCTTGCTTCCCCTTTGCCTTCTGCCATGATTGTAAGTTTCCTGAGGCCTCCCCAGAAGCAGAAGCCTGCACAGCCTGCAGAACCACTAGGTGATTAATCCTCTTTTCTTCATAAATTACCCAGTCTCAGGTATGTCTTCATAGCAGCATGAGAATGGACTAATATACTCTGCATCTGTTGAAAGAACCAAATCCAGGGAGTGTCTTCATTGCCACATTCTACCTTTACCCCCACATGCAATCCATCACCAAGTCCAATACATTTTACCTCCTAAATATTTATCTACTCAAGCTGATTCTTTAGATCTCTACCACAACAATTTTTGTTCAAACTACCATCATCTTTTGTTTCAACTCTTGCAAAGCCCACTTAGTGACCACACAAAGGCCCCTTTTGCTCTCTCACAATCTGTTCTCCACCTGGAAGCCACAGTGATATTTTCGAAACATAAATATAATCATGCCATTTCTCTGCCAAAAATCCACAATGCCTTTTCACTGTTTTTAGTTTAAAATCTAAAATCATCATATTCAATACTTGTATGGCTTACCCCTTACGTAACTCAAGTTTTGTTTCATTTCTCTTTTTTGTTCTCTGAGAAAGTGAAAGACAGTGTGGCGGAATAGTAAGGATAGTGCTTTCCTTCTGCACATGCCTGGAGTATGATCCTTTTTCTCTTTCCCTACTTAACTCCTATTCTTCCTTCAGAATCCAGTTCAAACATTGGGAAGCCTTCCATGATCCTCCAGACTAGATCACATCCAAACTCTTGGGTTCTTCCCTTCATAGCACTTCTCAAAATGTAAGTTAATTATACATTGATATAATAATGTGATTAATGTCTGTCTTCTTCCACCAGACAATAACCTCCATTAATACTTGTACCTGTAAGCTTTTTTTTTTTTTTTGAGACTGAGTCTCGCTCTGTTGCCCAGGCTGGAGTGCAGTGGCGCGATCTCGGCTCACTGCAAGCTCCGCCTCCCGGGTTCACGCCATTCTCCTGCCTCAGCCTCCCTAGTAGCTGGGACTACAGGCGCCCGCCACCGCGCCCGGCTAGTTTTTTTGTATTTTTTTTTTTAGTAGAGACGGGGTTTCACCGGGTTAGCCAGGATGGTCTCGATCTCCTGACCTCGTGATCCACCCGTCTCGGCCTCCCAAAGTGCTGGGATTACAGGCTTGAGCCACCGCGCCCGGCCACCTGTAAGCTTTTTGTTCTTCACTCTATTTCTTGCACATAGCACATTGACTGGAACATTGTAGCCATTTGATAAATACTGATTACATGGATGAACAAACGAATAAGTGAATGGAGAAAGAAACTATTACTTGTAACACAAATAATGGTAGAGGAAGAAAAAGTAATTAGAGTTGACTTTAAACTTTCAGACCCAAATGATATGGCAAATGTCAAAACAAATTTCAGGAAGGTGCATTTATGGTGGTTGGGGGAAATTTTGCAGAGAAAAATGAGGACTTAGTTCAGGCCTTTAAGCTGCTAATGAGAAACTTAGTGGAGGGGTTCCACAAACGATTGAAAATGTAAGTGGCAGTTGAGAAAAGTGGCCAAGGCTGGAGACAACCACTTGGAAATCATCTGCTAAGATGATGGCTGGTAGATGAAACTTTGGAAATGGACGAGGTTCCTGAGGAATTAAGTAGTGAGAGGAGAAAATCTATTTGAGGAAAGAATCTTGAGAAATAGCTATAATTTAATAGGTAGAATGAAGGTTATAAGTCAGCACATAATATAGAAAAAGGGCCACCAGATAAGCTGGATAAACAAGAGGGTAATAAGACACAGAGGACAAGGGAAGTAAAAACTTCAAAGGAAAAATAATTTTAAAATACACACAACTGTTAAAAAGAAAGTTTTATGGATGTACAACATCTTAAGTGTGCTGAAATACTTTTCTGTAATTTCAAAGCAACCTCATGAAATTACTGGGAGATAATATGAGGTCCTCGTGACCTGGAAGAATGTTTGATAATGCTGCACTGCAAGTGCAGAAGTAGCCATGTTTGTGTAAAATAGCTTGTTTAGTCTGTTGCTTCAGGGAAAATTATAGTACCTTGCCCATAATGTCAAAGAATTGAAGAATACAGAGCCATAGAAAGAACATGGCAGCCAAAAAGGCTATAAACACAACGTCAGATTATAAAAATGACCCTGACTTCAATAATAAAATAGTGACAAATAGCTACCATTTATTATTTGCTATGTACCAGGCATAGAGGTAAGCACTTTACTTGCCGTACTTCATTTAACTCTCACAAAATCATTTGAGGTAAGTATTATTAACCTAAGTTTACAGTCACTCCAGAAAGCTAAGTAATTGTTCAGTATCACCCTGGATTCAAATGCAGAATTAAAAGACTGGGCTCTTAACCACTACACCATAGGGCCCCCCAACATGATAGAAACCCAGGTCCAAACAGCCTTTATAGTGGAAGATCCAAAACAGAATAGACTCTTCCCTGTTAAGCACTCTGGTAAAAGACGATCTTCATTTCCTTAGAGTGGATGATCTGGAGATGAAAACAGCCTTGGGAATATGACCTTATGTGACCCACATAAGATATAATTTTCACTGTAGAAAACAGATTAAGTAATTCTCAATGATTCCTTAGGTTGTCGTAAGTTAAAGATCCCTGTTAGAATCATTTATTTATTCAAGAAATATTTATGTACTGTGCTAGGCACCAGGTAGATAGCAATGGACAAAACAGACCCAGTCTGTGTTCTTACAGAACCAACAACAATCGTGTGTGTGTAGGGAACAGACATTAAATAAAAGTTACCTAGAGATACTTTTACTAACTGTCATAAAGTTTACTATGTCATAAAGTTTACAGAATGTTATCAAATTATTAATGCGAGTGGAGTTAGTTTGGAATATGGAATCTAGAAAACCTCCTCTGAAGAAGAGGCATTTAAGGTGAGACCCGAAAGAGGAGTTTTGAACTAGACAAAAACTGGCAGGGGCAAAAGTAACTTGGCAGATTTATGGAAATAAAAGCCCTTGTGGCTGAAGCATGTCAAGCAATGAGGCAGGAGCCCAGAGCGGGGCATGACTGGTTAGGAACCTGGATTTTGAGGATGCTAGGTGACTAACATTGAGAATTTTGGTATTAAGAGTGGCCACATCCAAATGAGCATCTTTTACTACTCTTACTCCTACTCAGATTCCTGAGTTAATTCTGCCTAGATGACACACACACACACACGCACACCCCCTACCAAAAATAGCCACATGCTACACCAATTGATCACATAGGCTACACAACTATTACTGGAAGTACAGAAGTGAAGCAAAGGTCATTGACTGGCACGATGTTTTGGGTCTGGCTGCTTGACTAGTCTCAGTATATAATGATCAGATTTACAACAGACCAATGGCTCAATTATCTAGAAAATAATTCTTATATACAATGGTTCAATCACTTATTCATCAAAATAGACATATAATAGGTCAGAACACATAACCAGTGATTTACTGATCATTCAGCTAATTTGATCAGTGTAAATAACTAAACTGGATAACTTAGACCTCAAAACAATATTTGCTTGGTTTGGAATGTGAATCTAAATATTATCTTGGTGAAACACTTCACCTGAAAGAGAATGTTAACCAAGTAACAAAAATATTCATTTTCTTTAAAAAAGGCAATAGTATTAGATATTACTGAATGATCATAATTTCAGAAAAAGCTCATTCATGTGGACTACTTTAGATAAAGGGCATAATGAAATGGTAAAAAAAAGTTCAAAAAGTAGAACATTTTTTGCAGAAATGCAACTGTTACCAAAGATCCAAAGATTCTTAAATGGTTTGTTAAAATATGTGTATGATGTATATATAGATGTGTGTGTATATGTATGTGTATGTCTACATATATATATATATATATATATATTTTTTTTTTTTTTTTTTTTTTTTTTTGAGACAGGACCTTGTTCTGCCACCCAGCCTGCAGTGTAGTGGTGTGATCATGGCTCACTGTAGCCTTGACCTCCTGGGCTCAAAGCAATCTTCCCACCTCAGCCTCCCAAGTAGCTGGGACTACATGCCACCAGGCTCCGCTAATTTTTGTATTTTTTATAGAGATGGGGTTTTGCCATGTTGCCCAGGCTGGCCTGGAACTGCTGGGCTCAAGTGATCTTCCTGTCTCAGCTTCCCAAAGTGTTGGGAAGACAGATGGGAGTTACTGTGCCTGGTAGGAATTATTTTGTATCATATCATTGCTCGTATTTTAATTAGTGCCCTTGAGTGCTTAAGTAGGATTGAAAAAGTGGTTCTGCTGGTACTGTAAATCTCTATGCTTCAACCTCATTTGCCACAATCATTTGCATTATCTTTGAAGAAATAATATGGTCCAACAAAAGTACAATTTGCCTATACCTGAATGATCACAAATCCCTAATTAATGTAGTCCAATTTAATAAGAATTTACTGCATTTATGAAAATGAAAACTTATGCAAAAGACAATTATTCAATGTTTAAATCTCTAGAAAGCTAGCTTACAAAGAATGTCTCTCACATATTCAAATTTTATATTTTTATATCTACATCTGCAAATTCAGTAATTCTATTCTATTTTACAAATACAGACATTCGTCATTTGCCCAGCATTTACAGATTTTAATGAATAGCCCCTTCTATAACTATCTGTGTAAATGTTTAAGTCTTAAAAAGAGATTGTTAGTATTTTTAGTTTAGCAGTGTATATAGAACATTTTGTTGGCCTAAATAATTTAAATTACAAAACTAAAACAACCTAACTATTCCTTTAGTGAATCTAGCCTTTTCCATTCCTCTTAAATGATATAAGAAAGGGCCAAAAAAATTCATGACATATAAAAATAAATCATCCCAGAAAAGGGTTCCATAGCTGTCCCTCATATTATAGAAAGTTATTTCTTTCCAGGGAAAAACTGAGTAATCACCTTAAGCTCACAGTTGACAGATAATGAAAATTACTCTTCAGAGAACATTCAGTGAGAATTATTGAAGATAAAAAGGAAACTACTTGGTGATTAAAAGTTAGCACTACATATCTCCTGTGCTATATCTAACATGTATTTAAAGCAGAACTAGAATTCCTACTAATTGAATAACAAATGTCAATGGTATACTGAAGACAGGGCTGTGGGACAGTTCACTTCAGGTGCAGGAAATATGGTTTGCATTTGTTCAAAAAACAATTAAAAAACTGACCAAAAATCAGGCTACTTTTTATCATCATAACATACTGGTAGTTTTTAACAAATAATAAAATAGTCTTCTCTGAAAAATAGTTTTTTATTGGTCTAAGTTTTAAATAAACAATTGCTGTGGTTGCAGTTGAGTTTTAATAATACATATATAAGCTTAAAATGAGAGCTTTTCAAAATTTTTAAATTAACTACATGGAAGTTAATAAAGAGAGCTTGTAGTTACATGATGGAACTTCCAATTCACAGTGACTCCTCTACATCCATTCAGTGTATGAGTAAGTTCCTAATGGTGAGGAATCCTTCAAGCTTGTTTTAGATGCAGTTCAAGTTTGCAAACCTTGTGCCACTCAGACTCTTGCATTTAATAGTTGCTTTGAAATCAATAACGACAGTATAGTGAATTTAAAGGCAAAGAAACAAAACTTCAGAATTTCAATTCTTTCATTTTGTGATTGCTTGGAATTTTTGTGTTTTAGACTTAAGTGAGACAGTGGCAACTGTAAGGTGTATTAACTTATTTGGTAAATATAAATTGTAGCCCATACATAAAATATTTTACTGATTTTGGCTGGTAGCATTAAAATGGAAATGTATGCTTCTTTTAAAGTTATTATGTGCTTTAAAAATAAGAAATAAATGAAAATGTTACATCAGTGGTATAATTAATAGTTACCTACACTCTATATTGTATAATTTTGATTGTATTAAAAATCACTTATTTGTTACCATAATGGTATTATTCATTACTGTGATAGACTAATATATAAGTTTTTCTCCATTTATAAAATACATTAATGTAACACAAAGATTAACTATTTACCTTTTTCTCTTTTGTGCACCGGTAATATTTAGTGGCATAGTACTATATTCAAACTTGAATTAAAAAAAAAGTTTATGAGTTTCTTTGTGGCTACTGTTATTAGTCATGTGATTTCACAATTATTTCTGAAAATGCCTTTTTCCTAGAGATGAGGGAGTATTAAAAATTACCTGCAATCAGAGTGTCAGATATGTTAGGTATACAACTGATAAAGTAATGAACATTATTATTTATTAGAACTAAAACACATTTTCTAATTTGAAGGAAGCACAAATTCATGAGTTGAATCATATTCTCAGCCCCCAAAGTAAGAGCCTTAACAGGGTCATACATTCTCAGGGGTCCTTGTCCTTGATCTGTTTTCTAAGTAGTGAACCCAACATTTGCTCTCTATGAGCCCTAGAATGCAGAACTAAAGTGAGAGAAATAAAGACAAAGGTTTCTTCTCATTTTTTTAAAAAAAGATTTAAGTAAGATGGAGTATTAATAACTAAAAGTGATTAAATCCTAGAACATGTTGCCAAAGGAAGCTGTGGAACATTCATCCTGTGAGAAGGGAAGATTCAGTCACATCTCTTAAGTGATCATGGTTCCAGATACACAAAATTTTACATAGTTTTAGGGAGTCCATTGGCCCCCTGCAGCCTATTCATAGCCCATATCCTCAACAAGCCCCGATTTAGCTCTAATATTTTATGTCCTCAATTCCCTCTCCTTTAAATCCTGACCATCTCTCAAATCTTTCTCAGTTTACCTCTACCAGGAATCTTTGTGCAAATACAAAGATAACATATAGAGAATACCTAGTACAGGGCCTGGCAGAAGAGAAGGCATTAATCAAATGATAGCTTTCCACGTGTGTGATTATTCTATCCCATGTGCTGTCTCCATTACTAAATTTATAATTAAATTTATATTACTATATTAACATCATGTAGTTCAGCAGTGTTTATAATTGTATTAGTTTTATTTCCCTAGCTGGTTAGGTATAGGAGGGTATTTCTCAGATCTTCCTTTCAAGGCAGGAACTACTTTGATTCTCTTTTCCTAACTCTGTTCAAGTTCACTGCTTTTTTACTCTCCTTAAATAACTCATGTTAACCAGCTACAGTATTTTGCCAACAACATCTTCTTAGCTTGAAATGTTAAAATTGGTTAAGGTCATACTTCTTCATATGCCGTTTCCACCTCCACCCCATCCCCAAGCCACATATCATAAAGTTCCTTAGAGTCAGTCAGACTTTCCCAAAAAACTGCTCTTTATGCTGACCCGCCACAACTAAAGTTATCTGGCTTCCACGGCAAATTGCTGTCACTTCATTTAAAGAGCTGCTTGAGAGATGAGAGTAGCTAAAGGGTATCTCTTCTGCAGAATGTTCTAAACGGTATTAAATTGGTCTCTTACTTGAAAGTAGTGTAGTAAACTTATTTTTTTGTTCTATTCAGCTTCACTTGTGTTTTTGTCTTAAATTATAAAAATTATAGCCACTTGCCTGCTCAACCATACTGAATAAGAGACAAGCTGCAGCAAACCAAGTATGTCTTAAATAAAGCCTGAATTTAAACTTAAAACCAGCCACTAATCGTTTTGGAAGGCTACAGGTATTCCAATTCTACCTGTTTTTAATTGTATGTTGAATACATTTTCAGCTGAAGAATCCAAAACCACAAATATCTAATGAAACATCTTATTGTTAAGGATTCTGCAACCAATCTTCACTAAAGAAATCCATGCCAAGTGAAGAAGGAAAATACACAAACCCTCAGCAGTCTTTTTCCAACCCCCAAGTGGCAAGACAACTTTTGGATGAGAAAGATCACTGACAAAATGACTTAAAAATCCTTCCAGGAATCTTTTACTTTTGACTAAAAGAGTTATTAACACAGGAATTTTACACAGGAAAAAAGAAAACTCATAGTATTTTTAAAGTGGTTATTAATGTTTGATCAGCAAACTAATATTTAATGGAAATGAACCAAAGCTTGCAGTTTTGATGGTGAATCATGGATACTTAATTATTTTCTGTTGAGACTGTATTATGATAAGTGAGGGTGAGTATTGGTACTTTCCTAGTAACGTTCATATTTTCTTTTCTTCATAACATCATATTAGGCTGATCACCAATTCTGAATATCATTGAACACACATAAATAATTAAAATAACATGTCATGTTAGACATCTATGTATTTAAAGAAAAGCCAAAAAAATTGAATGATGTGTATTATCTACTTCCTCATTAGTTAAAAATAGGATTTGATGAACCTTTATGAGTCATCATAATCACTTTTTTTTTTGAGACAGAGTCTTGCTCTGTCGCTCAGGCTAGAGTGTAGTGGCACGATCCGGGCTCACTGCAAGCTGCACCTCCCGGGCTCCTGCCATTCTCCTGCCTTAGCCTCCTGAGTAGCTGGGACTACAGGCACCTGCCACCACGCCTGGTTAATTTTTTTGTATGTTTAGTAGAGACGGGGTTTCACCGTGTTAACGAGGATGGTCTCCATCTCCTGACCTCGTGATCCATCACAATCACTTTTTTAAACTTCACATTTAACCTAGTCTTTCCTTTTTTTCAGTGACAAACTTAATATCAATCCTAAATTATCCAAATATCCATTTATAATAAGGTAATGCTGATAAAGGCTGTGACTTTTTAAATAATATTATAGTGCTACTTTGGAAACAAGTTTACATTTAATAAGTGACTACTATATGCTTCAAAAAAGATGACTGAACTTTGTTATGAGCTTGTTAAACAGTTGCTATTGAATGAAACTTTTAGCACGATATGTCCCTGCTCCCTGTAATCATGCTATATTTCTGTCATATTGAAGCAAAAATGTTCATCATTTTGTCAGCTCTGTCTGCAAAGCAGAGAATTACCTTCCCAAGTTTCTGAGATTTATGCTTTTAATTACTTCCTATCTGCTTCACTACTCTTCAAACCTAAGAATCAATATGAATAGCCTTATTTATGGCAAAAATGTAAAATGTTTGACAAAAGCAGGCTATCATTTTCTAGATTTCCATTTGATGCTATTGATTCCCTCTATTTTCAGTATCATTTTTCTTGACAGAATCAGTTGGTTTTTTCAAACTTACAATATTATTCATTTATTCAACAATTTGTACTGTTGAACAGCAGATGTAAAGTGTGCAGCTAGCTTTTTGGTTCTTAACCTAGCAATGAGATTTTCACTACTGTGGATCTCTTTCTTTAATCATCTGCTACAGAGTTCACTTTATATGTGACTTTCTCCAAATCCCCTTATCATAAAGTCACTTTTCTGTGAGGGTCAACTTCCTTGGCTTATTTCGGTTTTGCATGGGAGGCTACTATTTATAAAGGTGAAATCTAATAGCTTAGGCACTAGTATTCTTGAACATACACACACACATATACACACGCACTCCTTATATGAAATTGTGTATATATGATCTAGAATTATATAAATATGCTACAAGTTTATACACTAAAGAAGCTGCTATCTTAAGGGATTTCAAGAGAAATACAGTTGATGTGTATGTGTGGCATGCAGTGAATATGTATATATACGTGTGTGTATATATATATGTGAATGTTTATATATGTGAATGTGCTATCTATATGTTAATATATGTGAAGCTGCTATCTATCTTAAGGGCTTTCAAGAGAAACGCAGAAGATGTGTATGTGTGGCAGGCAGTGAATGTGTGTATATATGTGTGTGTGTATATAGGTGAATGTTTATATATGTGACTATACATATATATAGGTGAATGTATAATATATACATGAAAGTGAATGTTCAAAGTTTTTTTGACAAACCCATTAGAGTAAAGTACCATCAACTATAGCGTGTCTGAATATTCAGAAAATATGAGGTAAATTTATTTTTTAAATAGTATGTTGGTTTGAGTTTCAAATAACATGCTCAATATATTTTTAACCTTCCAAAGGCCTTTTTAAGTAAAATACCTCTAGATTTAAAACAATGTATCCAGTTTTTAAGCTAAAAAAGCTTAATAAAGAAATTACAAATGTCCAAGAAAGACAGGGGAAATTACATTTGCTGTATTTTTGTGCCAGAAAAATAGGAACAAGTGATAAAGGAGAGGAGTTGGAGGAGAGAGAAGAGAAAATTGAGTAGAGAAGAAAGGAAGAAGAAATGTGATAGTTTAGAGGAAAACACAGGGGAAGAGAAACATGTAACATGCAGATAGAATTTCTAGAGTTAAAAGCAAGCACCAGGCAGTCAATAGCAAAATGTGGAATCCCCTAGGAGAATGTTACATAATGACAAATAAAAAGCTTGATACTTCAGAAAACCCAAGCGGGTACCCTTGCAGCTGTGTGCCTCTTTTGCTTTTGCTGGAAGGGACATCTTCAAACATGGTGTCTAATGGGGTTCCTGTTTCCCAGTTGATCTGATTTCTCAGAAAAAAACACAGCTGCTGCAGGGACTTGCTGCCTCGTCGCAGCTGGTGGAGAGAGGTGGAGTTAGGTCTGGTGGCAAAGGAAGATGCAAAATCAGCCAACAGCATGTGGAAAGGGAGTTATGTGGAACCCAAAGTTGTGGCTTCCTTCCTAATCTCTTGACTGCTGAGGTCTCTGCTGGGTGACAGAGAATGCCAAGGTCTCTAGCAGAGACAGCACTAAGGCCTTCTAAATGGCAGATGGTAGATAGGGAAGTTTGTTCATGCAAGACAAATACAAGTTTATATTGTATTTTATTAACTGCTAAAGAAATCAGGAAATTGGAATAAAATTAAAACCAGAGAAGAGACATAGGCAGAAAGACCTAGGAGGGCATAACCTAAATGGCCTTATCCAAATGAAAACTGCTAAGATGACAAAGACACAAAATGCACAGTGAGGTGGTATTATGGATGTATCAATTGCATACTAACTGTAGCACATGGGAATTGAGGGAGGTCATTGAACCACTGCAGTTTCTGAAATTTCAGAGATTTATAGTAAAGAGTAGCACAGTCAGGTAACCCAGAGAAATGTTTCCACAAGTGGTTGATTACCCTACCATTTTTTTTTTTTTTTTTGAAACGGAGTCTCGCTCTGTCGCCCAGGCTGGAGTGTAGTGGTGTGATCTCGTCTTACTGCAAGCTCCGCCTCCCAGGTTCACGCCATTCTCCTGCCTCAGCCTCCCGAGTAGCTGGGACTACAGGTGCCCGCCACCATGCCTGGCTAGTTTTTTGTATTTTTTAGTAGAGACGGGGTTTCACCATGTTAGCCAGCATGTTCTCGATCTCCTTACCTCATGATCCGCCCTCCTCAGCCTTCCAAAGTGCTGGGATTACAGGCATTACCCTACCATTTTAACTTCTACCCTTAATTTTCTGTCCATTTGTACTTAATCATTCTAATGTAAATAAATGAAATTGCAGGAGGTTGTCACCTTAGGTCTTCAGACATGAGAAAATAGGGCACAGCAAAAAGAACAGAAGGCTAAAATGAGAGATAGGGATATTCGATAACCTAAAACCAAAAAACAAAATAAAAAACATCAACAGATCACAAATTTAGAGGTACCATAAAAAATAAAATATAAACTATAAGTGATTCAATGTTTATGATGTCATTCAAAGATAATAATGTAAATTTGAAAAATCAAATGGCCGAGCTCCAAATGAGTAATAAAAGCCTATGGGGTCAACATTTAGGGACAATGTATCTCACGCTTAATTACTTTTGGTACTAATGCTGAGTACCAACATTTCAGGGTCAACTTCTGACTTAGAGTATATAAACTTGACTAAAAAGATCACCATGCTTTCATTTTGATTTGCCTATAAGGCATAAAAGACTCAGAAATACATTAAGGGTATTTATAATAAACTATGTTCTGAGATCAATATTAATAATAATAATATAATCTCTGTTTTTAAATATTTAAGAGAATCAATTTGCCTTGTTTTGTGTAAGAATCTGTTTAAGAATTTGATTTTGATTCAATTTTGTATAAAGATTGATTTTGTGTAAGAATCATTCTTTCATCCTTCTGCTACTATCCTCCAAGGAATTGAAACTAATATGTAAATTAGAAATTATTTGGAATCTGCCAATTTCAACTTAGCCAAAATGAGATAAACGTTAGTCTCAAAAAATTTTCTGAAGTGTACGTAAGCTCATTTCCCTGGCAAAGCTTAACTCTGGAAATGGCATTTTCCAGCTAAAAGATAAAGATTCAGATTTAGGCTTATCAATTTATGACCATACTGCAGTTGCAGTATACTCAGTTACTGGAGAATACAGAAACATTCAGGGTTAAAACAGCCTCATTCAGCTTAGGTATACCTTGTTAGAAAAAAGGTGATCAGGAAGAAAGTAGGGCTTGAGGTGATACACACATTTGTGCAAATGTCTGGGACTCAGTTGGAAAGCATATTATTCCTGGACTGCAATCCTGCTCCCTGGCAAAGTTAATGGTGTTAATTTGTAAAGGTTCATTTGGGAAATGTTTGTGATTAATGCTTGCTCATTTACATAACTGTGTATTGTGTAAATAAAGCTGTAGCATTTTGCTTTTCAACAGGGTAGTTCTACTGAGATGATAAAAGCTGGACAAAGGGAGGTACAAGACACTTAAACTAGGTCATATTGAATTTTAATGCATGAAGTCGACTGGTACATTTTATATGGATAATGAAGAACTGCAAAATGCAGTCTGTTTACTGTGCATCTGCCTTCCAGATTTTTCAATAAACGTATTTTCTATACTGAAGAGTGAAGCCAATTTCAGTCTCAGGCTGATTTAGAAATGTTATTAAAAAATAAGGATGAGCATCTTTTTAATTCTTACATTAAAATGTAAATAGGGTAATTATAAAATAATAAACTCTCTCCCAAATAAAAAATGCTCAGCTTCAGAGCTTGGTTATGCAGATTATAGTACCATTACTAAACACTGAGAACATGTATATGTCACATTTGTGAATTTGCCATCCAGACTTCGTGGCTTTACTGCCCAGAGTCTAAGAATGACTCAGAAATCTAATTTCTTTCTTTATTATCAATGGAACTTTGGAGCTATAGCAAGGAGGCTGCTAGTCATGTGCTTATGTGTGCACATATGTCCACGCCCCTATTAGTAAGTACAAAGAAAATGCCTGACATCAAATGGAGCTCAAGACAAAGGTGGATGTACTCCTGGAGTAATTCTGGGGCTCGAAAGAAATTCTTATGCCTTCCATAACCCAACCCATCACACAAATAAAAAACAAAACTCATAGTCATTCTTTCTGGGTCTTAGCTGTTGATTTGTAAGATGGAGGTGTTTATATCCTATTCTCCTGACAGAGATACCATGGAAATGATTATTAGTTATAGAACTTCAATGGTCCTTCCAAAGATCATGTGGTTCATTTTAGGCCATATTGTAGAGATTAGCAGTGTTTATCATACAGGAAGAGTTCAGTAAATGCTTAGGAAATGAGTAAACTTATGTGAGGCAACATAATATAATAGGAAGAGCTGTGGATTTAGAGGCAAGAGATTCAGACTTATGTTCTAGCTCTGCCATTTATTGAGTGAAAATCTAGGAGATATCAAAAGATGGGAACCAATATAAGTGTCACCCTGTAAGGGATGAGTTAAACTATGAAACATCCACAAATAAACTACTGTATTAGTTTTCTGTTGCTTTCATAGCAAATTTTTATAAACTTAGTGGCTTAAAAACTTCTTATCTTATAGTTCTGGAGGTCAGGAGTCTGGCATGGATCTCACTGGGCTAACATCAAGATGTCAGCAGGGCTGTATTCCTTCTGGAGGCTTTAAGGGAAAATCCATTTCTTTGTCTTTTCCAGCTTCTAGAGGCTGCCCACATTCCTTAGCTGGTGGCTCCTTCCTTCCCTTACAAAGCCAGCAATGGCGAGTGGACTCCTTGTCAGATGGCATCACTCTGACTGCCTCTTCCGCCTCCCTCTTCTACTTTTAAAGACCTTATGGTTACCTTGGGACCACAGGATGATCCAGAATAATTCTTTTATCATGAGGTCTGAATATTAGCTCCCTTAATTCCATCTACTACCTTAATTCCCCTTTGCTATGTAAGATATATTAACAGGTTCCAGAAAGTAGGATATGGGCATCTTTGCCTATCACATCTATAAAAAGAGTACAGGAGCTCTCTATGTTCTGATAGAAAAAATTCTCCAGCATATATTGTTACATAAAAAAATGAAGGCAATGAAGGCAAAGAAGAGTGTCAATAGTATGCTACTATTTACATAGAAAAGGGAAGAAATAAGAATATGTAGTCATACTTAGTTATATTTGCATAAGCAAAACCTGGAAAGATATGCAAAAAATATTAAAGTGATTACAAATAGGGAATGACATGGAGGTTGGGAAGGTGAGGAAAGGGATAGTTTTTTCAATGTGTGTGTGTGTGTGTGTGTGGTTTTTTTTTTTTTTTTTTTTTTTTGAGATGGAGTTTTGCTCTTGTTGCCCAGGCTGGAGTGCAATGGCACAATCTCAACTCACTGCAACCTTCCCCACCGGGGTTCAAGCGATTCTTCTGCCTCAGCCTCCCAAGTAGCTGGGATTACAGGCATGCACCATCATGCCTGGCTAATTTTGTATTTTTAGTACAGACAGGGTTTCACCATGTTGGTCAGGCTGGTCTCAAACTCCTAAACTCAAGTGATCTACCCATCTCAGCCTTCCAAAGTGCTAGGATTACAGGCATGAGCCATTGCACCCAGCCTCAATAGGTTTTTTAATATTATCATGGTTTGGACTATAAATATGTTATTTTTTAATTTGAGAGATTCATAATTGTCCCTAAGCCCCTATTATTCAGTCAGTGTTCAACATCTCTCGTTTTGAAGAATCTATCCATCATCAACCTCGTTATTTTACTCTTCTTAAATTAACTCTTCTAAATAGGTAAATCCTTATTTGTCAGTGGCTTTAAACCAAGCAGTTCTCTAACATTACATTAATGGACTTCATAAAATTAGGCATCTTTTGCATGATTTTTGCAATTTCATTCTGAAATCTATTATTTGCATTGTATTGAGAGATGTTTTCAAGCATCTGGCCTTTTGACAGTGAGAATGCCAGTGTTAAAGATGCAGCATGTCTTTAGGTGGGCATTTGTTTTGTAAGTGGTCAGATAAGTAATAAACATTTTCATGTCATATCTATATAACAACAGACTTTAACTTCTCTGTATAACTCTAAAAATTTGAATAATAACTGAGCAATACTGTAAAATGTACTCGAATCTATTTCTGTATTTATTATTGTGTCTATTCTTAGAAAAGTATTATACTTTCATTCTAGTAGTAAAATTGTAGCTTAATATATTTAGTAGTTACATCACTATCATAAATTAGTCTTCTATTTATAAAATATTTTGTGGCTCATATCATTAATTTTTTCTAGTTAGATTTACTAAGGTATACTCTACATATAGTAAATTTTTTTTTTTAGGTGTTCAGCTTAATGAATTTTGAAAAACAAAGACTGTCATGTAAACATCACAACAATAAAGTTACAGAATATTTTCATCATTCAAAAAGTTTCCTGCATTTCCATTTGTGGTCAATTCCCTAACTTAACCTTCAGTCCCTGTTAACCACTGATCTGACTATCCCCATAGTTTCATCATCTGCAGAAAGTTATCCGAGCGCAATCATACAGCATATAGTCTTTGTGTCTTACTTCTCTCACTTAGCATACTGCCTTGGAGATTCATCCATGTTGTAGCATGTATCACTACTTACTTTTTACTTTTACTTTATTTCTATTTATTTTTATTTCTTTATTTCCATTGTATGGCTTTAACATAGTTTGTTTATTCATCAGTTGATGGACATTTGGGTCAATTCCAGTTTTGGGCAATTATGAATAAAATTACTTTAAGCTGCACATATGGATGAATATATGTTTTCATTTGCCTTGGGGATATACTTAGAAGTGGGATTGCTGGGTCATATGGGAAATGTATGTATAACTTTATAAAGTTTCTTATTTATAACTGCCAAATTGTTTTCAAAAAACATTTTGTATTCTCACTAACAGTGTATGAGAGGTCCAGTTGCTCCTCATCCTAGCCATTTGATCCTATCAATTTGTTTAATTTTCACCATTCTAATAGGTGTAGTGGTATCTGATTTTGGTTTCAATTCGTATTTCCTTAATCGTTAAACACGTTGAGCATTTTTAAATGTGCTTATTCATCATTCATATTTCTTGTTTGGTAAAGTGCCTGTTAAAATTGTTTTCCCATTTTATCATTTATTATTGAGTTATAAGTTATTTACATATTTGTATGCAATTTCTTAAGCAGGTACAAATATTTTCTAGTAGTCTATAGCTTGTTTTTTCATTTTCTTAATAGTGTAACAGTGTCTCTGAAGAGTAGAAGTTTTAAATTTTGATGAAGTCTAATATATCAATATTCACACTTTTTATTTTCTAAGAAATCTTTGCTTAATGCAAAGCCAAATAGATTTTCTACTGTTTTCATCTAGAAGTCTAATAGTTTTTTAAAGTTTTTATTTTATGAATGATCCTATTGAATTTTTATGTTTTGTATCGGGTAGCAGTCAAGGCGTTTTTTGAATTTACATACGAATATACTTCTTCTAGCACTATTTGTTGAAAAGATTAGGCTTTCTTCATTGAATTCACTCTGCAACTTTGTTGAAAATCAACTGACTATATTGGTGCGAGTCTATTTCTGGACTCTGTTCTGTTCCATTGATCCATGTGTCTACCATTCTTTCACCAATTTCACAGTCTTGATTATTGTAGATTTTAGAGTAAGTATTAAAATCAGGAAGCATTAAGTCTTCAAAATGTGTCCTTTAAAAAATGTTTTGGCTATTCTAGGGCTTTTCTATGTATATTTAAGAAACAGCTTGCTATTTTCTACAATAAAAAAGCATTTTGGGATTTTGATCAGGATTGTGCTGGATCTATAGATCAATTTGGGGGAGAACTGACATCTTAACAATATTAAGACTTCAAATGAATTAACACTGTATATTTCTCAGTTTATTTAGGTACATTTTGATTCCTGAACAGGAAGTTTTATGATGTACCAAAAAATTCGTTGGACTTTTGATTAAAATTATACTAAATATAATTTTATAAATCATGATAAACATCTCTTTTCCAATGACTATTTTTTATTATGCTTCCTATGTAGAATTATCAAAACATAATTTAATGGTATATGCAAACAAAAGTGATTATTATTTTAGTATTTCTAAACAACATTAATTCTGTAACAAGCTCTTTGCAAAATGGCTACAGGGGTCAAGTAACTCAGGAAATACCACATATTATACCCAGCCTTCAGATTCTGATTTACATCGGTCATTGGCTTTACTTGGTAATTGGATATTGTAAATATTCTAATATTGTTTATTTTGCTTTCCTGTTATTTTGTCTATAAATTTGAAAACCCATTTTCATAAAAGAGAGTGATTTGTTCCATTTTCTTGTTATCTTTTTTTAGCAGGATGGTTATGCTTGCCAGATAAAATAGTTTATGAAACTTTCTCTGTATTTTATGTTCTGGGAAAATGTAAATCATATAGGAAATTAATAATTCTCTTAGGTATTTAACAAAATTTGGCACAAATAGGAAATGTGGCACTTGATAGCTAATAGTAAAAATGGTTTTCTTCCACATTTATGGCATTTTAATTTTTAAAATATCTTCATTGCATTTTAAAACTTTTTTCATATTTTCTGATATTCAAGCATTTTGACAAGTAAATATAATTAGTGAGATTAACTGTAAAATGGTATAGTTGAGACTGATTGCATAGACAAATTCTTAATTTTTGATATTAGCCACTTATAGACTATTGTCTATAATCCTCTATTGGTTTTAAAATTTGTATTGTTTTTTATTGTTGTAATGTTGTTCTAGAAAATACTTTCAATGTGAGCTAGGTTGAATCCACGGATATGGACCCTGTGGATTCAGAGGGTCAACCATACTCTATTGTTCAAGTTTTAAGCATTGAATCCAAATCTCTTGGAAATCTGGCATCCTGAAATAAGTGGGCTACCAGTAGGAGTGGCTGCTAAAGAGTATGTAAATATGAAGAAATGTACATATTTAGATCAATCAGACTTTTAGCTCTGACAAACTACAGAGAATAATGAAAAGGTGATACTCACATCTGAGTTAAAGCGAAGCTGACAGACATTACAAGAAATAACTTGTTTCTTCTTTGGGGGAATGGATACTCCAAATGTATGGTTAATAACCGCTTTTTGCACAGGATCCATCTGAAGAACAAATGAGAAAATAGTCTATTTGTAACTTCTAAGAGAAGACAATAGTGAGCAAATAACAGTAGTTGAAATATTCCATAGTTTAAACTTTTAGTTCCTAAACAAAGATAATAAAGAATCTCATTCAATAGTAATGTATTTGTCTCCAAAAATTAAACATGAAAACAAATGACAAAAATGAAAACAAAAAATGGCTTTGAAAACATAACTCAAAAAAGACCACAAGAGAATCACCATATTCCAAGAAACCTTATCTCTATAGAAGGAGCCTTGAAAAACCTTAGAAGAATCATAAAACAAGAAAACTTAAGATCCAAAGGTCAGGGTTAAAATTAACTTTTTTTTTTTTTTTTCTTGAGACAGGGTCTTGCTCTGTTGCTCAAGCTGGAATTCAGTGGTGTGATCATAGTTCACTGCAGCCTCAACCTCCTGGGCTCCAGTGATCCTCCTGCTTCAGCGACCCGAGTAGCTGGGACTACAGGCGTGTGCCACACTATGCTCAGCTAAAAATGTTAATGTTTTCCCTGTATGAGGTAATAATACTTAAGATGGCCCAAATGATGTCAATAACAATTATTACAATTATGTTTATGCTTCTTAATTTTTGATTTGTGGTAAAGTCATAAATGACAGGCTCTTATCAGAGCACAGAAAGTTTTGACTGAATATACATATTTTAAAATGATTTGTTAACTTTCATGTGCTATAGACTGAAATTCATTCTACTGAAAATGCATGTCACAACTGTACACTTAAATGCCTAAAACAGATTGGCTGACATGCAACCCTTGTTTAAATATTAATCAAGTAAAGTTTTGATTTATAGCTTGTGATTTTCCCCTTTTGGCTTGCATGTATCATATGTATTCAGAGAAATATAGAGTGATACAAGTACTCAAACAGAAAAAGTATGGCACAAAGTCATTAAAACTCTCAGGAAAAGAAACACCTAGATATGCAGAGCCTATGAAAAGAGACACAGCAGTGATTCTCTTGTGTACTCCAGGTAATAATCTCCAGCATTTACATCAAACAACTGGCAGTTCAAAAAACAATGCAGATGACGAGCAAAACGTTACATAACAGATGTAATATGAACAAGGACAGATCCACTGACACCATTGTCTAGGAAATCTCCTGACGTTAGAGATTAAGATTGGATTAGTTGATGATATTTGACAGAGAAGAGAAATGAGTACTATCTCTGATCATGATTATAAATCGACAAAATGCAAAATTAGCAATTAGAAGAAACTAAACACATTAGAAAGGCAAGTGGATTGAAGAGTTGTTGCATAATACATTAACCTATTTTTTGGCTACAATTTCAAGAGAGATGACAGGACAATGTATTCCTATTATAAAGAACAGTTATGGTGGTTTGGGACACTTACAAATTTTAAGAGGGTGCCAAGTGCAGGGGCTTATGCCTATAATCCAAGCACTTTGGGAGGTGGAGACAGGAGGATCACTTGAGCCCAGAAGTTTGAGACCAGCCTGGGCAACACAGCAAGACCTTGTCTCCATCTTAAAAAAAAAAAAAAAAAAAAAATGCTAAGGGGGAAGTTTTCTGGAGAGATAGCCAAACTATAATGTGATGGTTACACAAATCTATACATATGTTAAATTCACAGAACTTTCCCTCTCAGAAAGTCAATTTTATGTATGATAATTTAATGAGTAAAAAAGAAAAACTTTCTTAACAGTATTATGTTTAACTACTAAATCTAACATATCATTACTGGAAAATCTAGGGATTCATACTGTTGAAGGTCATAATTGATTGTATTACATTTTATTCAATGAGAATGGCAATTTAAAAAACTATGTGATAGAAAATCTCAAAAGGTCAGAAAATAAATTCCTAGTTCACTTTATTTTATTCACAAACACGAATACTTAAATCTAATCTATCTATTTGCAAAATATGAAACTATACTTTCTGACAGTTACCAGACATGGCGAATCAGTTTAGGCAGGCTTAAAAATAAAACAGGCTAACTTATCTTGGCAGGGTGAAAAAACCCACTGTTTTGCAAAGTTTATAAAACAAGAGCATTTTATTGAGATAGTTTCTGATCTCAGGCTCTGAAAAATACCTCCCATCTGGTGATATGTGAACTACATAGGATTAAACTATATCACTATTTCCTAAATACCAGTTTTCTGCATGCTATTTTCATTATTTTTTGCCATATCCACACACTAATATTTTTCTTTAAATCAAATTAAAGTACATTTAAACAATAAATCATAGAATTAATGTACACTTTCCTATTACTCCTTTCAAAAAATATATTGAAATTAACATCAAAATTAAAACTTTCCTCAAAGTGAATCCACATATCCTAGCTGTTTCCATGCCTAAACATAGAAAGACAAAAGATACATTTATGAATATCTAGTTTCAAGTTCTTAGTAGACTATTTTAGTAGACTATTATATCTATTGACAGCTCCAGCAAGATCTTTGAATATAAGTATTTCCATTAAGTTTTAAAAATTGTTAGCTGCCTACATAATTTTTTACATAACTTCTAATATAGTTTTTTTCTTTTTGTTTTTGTTTTGAGGCAGAGTCTTGCTCTGTGGCCCAGGCTGGAGTGCAGTGGTGCAGTATCAGTTCACTACAACCTCTGCTTCCTGGGTTCAAGCAATTCTCCTGCCTAAGCCTCCTGGGTAGCTGGGATTATAGGCACCCACCACCGCACCTGGCCCCTAATAGTTTTATTCTGCTGAAATCTCACATTTGCACCACATTGGCCTGAAAATATGCCTTTGTGTCCCCAAGGCTGAGAGCTCTCCATCCTGAAAGGTGAGTTGTGGCTGAGCACTCCACATAGAAAGGTAGGCAAGTTTCCATCCATCTGCTCTCTAAAAAGCAGACCAGACTAAGGAGGTTCCTTCATGAAACTCTCCCCAGAATTGGCTCCTCCAGTTTATATATGTAATCCTAAGTTTTCTCATAAAATCAACTAAATAAGCACAGCCCTTTTACACCTTCTTTGCTACTTATCATTAACTCTTTCTGCCTTTTCATCCTTTGGATAACTTATCACTAATTGTATCAATATTGTACCCCCCATCTGTCTCACTTGGAACAGATTTTCTTCATTTTCCTCTTAATTCTGTATTTCCTTAAGGTTTCTGGAAGAGATTCACTTTTTCTTCTAGTCTAAATCTCTTTTCTTCTGCTGTTTATCATAAAATTCTATAGTTACATTTTTGTATTTAAATGCCATTTTGGGGGACATGATTTAGTTGAATAGAGACTTTAACCGGAATAAAAAAGAATGTCCCACTTGTCACTTTATCTGATTTTGAAACAGACACTGTCAAACTAATGTTTTGAGTATTTGCCCTCTGATGCAATAACTACAAATACTCGAGTCATTTCAATGGGATCCAAATGCGACAGTAATGAAGAAGGCTTTCACATACTTTTTAAAAAAGTATAAAGTGGTAAAATTCTCAAGTTTTGTTCTTAGCATTAGTACAAGGCTCTAAAAGCTAGATAAAATAAGGATGATATTAGTTTATGTTAACTTAAATTTTTTCCTCTGTTAGTGCAATGCCAGTTCTCTGTAGTTATAATGAGATGCATGTAACTAAATCGATGATAATTCTTCTATTCTATCACCAAGTTTCAGGATGAAAAAAAAGTTTAGGATTAATAAAAACATTATCATAAATCTTAAAATGTGATAAATGCAAGTAACTCATTTTAGTATAGTCAAAACTATGTTTCTATATCATAATGATTTCATGTGTAGACTACTCAAAAATTATTGGAGGTATTACAATCACATAACGAATTTTCATTTTTAAAGATTCATTTGGCATTTCACAGACATTTGATTGTTAAAAATGAACAAGTACTTTCAAAAATATTTCTTAAATGTTTATATCTTTTACATTTACAAATGTCTTATTAAGTAGTCAAATTAGCTCATGTTAGTTCACATTGTGCAAAAAAAGCTGTCTATGGATTTAGAAAATTATAATTCATTAGGAAATAATACTAAAAATGCTTTTTTAAAGAAAAAAAAATACCCTACCACATACATCTAGCTACCAATATTCCTTACCTGGCAAAATTTATTGGTCCCAAATAAGCCTCTTCTTTTCTAAAAAAAGTAAAAGTTAGAAGCAGTCATCTGGAATTTTGAGTCTAGGAAGCATAATTACATGAAAATTTAAAAAACCCATTTTCCTTGCTTTTCTTTGAGTAAAAAGCCTGAAACACTAACTAAAATGCAGCAAAAGTTAACACTTGCCACTTTTTCTAATGAAAGTCATGCAGAAATGAAAAGCAAGACCTATCAGTGCAATTAACTGCTAGGTAATAAAAATGAAAGATGAGGTTGTGGCTGTTACCAGGAATTGAGGAGGTAATTGGAGGCCATGTACGGACAAATTAACAATTATATTGTAGTACTTATAAAATAAATTAATGAAGCTGGCATTATCACACCATCTATTATATTTTCAATATCAAAATAAGAACAAGCTTTTTTTTTTTTTGGTGTATTCAAGATTACAAGGACTACAAATCTGTGTGAGTTTTTTAAAAAGAGCATTACTTTCTCTGGGTAAACCAAAAAGTAATTTACATCTCCACAGTGTAAAAAGTCATATGCAAATATGCAGCTGCAAGTGAAACCTAGACACAGGGAAAATAAACATACTGCAGCACTTCACTGAAGGTAGGATGAATCTAAGATGGGGGCTGTGTGCTCAAGCAACTTAACATAATACCAGATTATATTTAGACTCTAGAAAATTTTGCTATATGGGACTTTAGGCAGAGAAAATAGAATTGTAAACTTGTTTAATTATCCCAATACTTTTCAAGAGGCATGAAATTTGAGTTCTATTCTTGTAAGAGCCTTAAAAGGATTTAACTAGCCATCAGGTAACACTGGGATGGGAACTGGGCATCACCCCCATTACAAAACAAAAAGACCACTCGAGAATTGTACAGGACTTTCTTTTATCTATACTATTTATTTTATTCTCAGAGACTCAGTGTGTTGCTCAGTCTGGAGGGCAGTGGCGTGACTGAAGCCTTAAACTCATAGGATCAAATGATCCTCTCATTTCAGCCTCCCGAGTAGCTAGGACTACAGGCATGTGCCACCGTGCCCAGTAATTTTTTTTTTTTTTTAATTTAGTGTAGAGACAGGGTCTCACTATGTTGCCCAGGCTGGTCTTGAACTTCTGGCCTCATGTGATCCTCCTGCCTTAGCCTTTCAAAGTGGTGGATTACAGACGTGAGCCACCTTGCCCAGCCCATACTATTTGTAAAGATGGGGAAATCTTACCTTAAACTTAATGATCTATTTTAACCAATGTTCTAAAAAGCATTTTGTAAGCATTTATTACTTATCCAGTATAGTAGGCCCTGGTAGCTATTCTATTAAACAGAAATAGAAACCAGGTTCTTCACTTTTAAAATTTAAAGTCGGCCGGGCGCAGTGGCTCACACCTGTAATCCCAGCACTTTGGGAGGCTGAGGCGGGCAGATCACGAGGTCAGGAGATCGAGACCATCCTGGCTAAAAAGGTGAAACCCGGTCTCTACTAAAAATAAAAAAAAAATTAGCTGGACATGGTGGCGGCTGCCTGTAGTCCCAGATACTCGGGAGGCTGAGGCAGGAAAATGGTGTGAACCCGGGAGGCGGAGCTTGCAGTGAGCCGAGATCGCACCACTGCACTCCAGTCTGGGCGACAGAGCGAGATGCCATCTACAAAAATAAAAATAAAAAATAAAAAAATAAAAAAATTAAAGTCAGCTATCAAGCAAATATTTCTAGAGATCCAATATGTTTTAGATGCTGTCTCAGACTGGAGAGGAAGATGAGTAAAACACACAAAAAAGGGCATAATTTAAAAAGTGAAAAAGGTAGTACAGACTTTACTTAATTGGAGGCTGGGAAAAGAAGGGGCCATTAAGCAAAACAATGAGGCATGAGAGGCACGAAAAGGTCTGTCTCCTCTTCCCCCACTCATACTTTCTTTTTTTTTCCCCTCTGACAGTGACATCCATGTGTTACTCTCCCAGGGGTATTTTCTTTTTCTTTTTTTCTAGCTGTGTAATAATAATAAACATCATTATAAGAGCAGCTTTGATTTACTGAGATTTGCTGGGAACTATACTAAGGAATTACCTCCTGTAGTCTCCATCATCACATGAGGCAGACATGATTATTATCCTCCTTTAACAAATGAGGAATCAAAGGTTTTGAGAGGTTCCGTAATGAATCAACCTCAAGTTCATAGGTCGGCATTCAAACACAGGTAGGAGTCTCACTCCACACTGTTCCCTGCTAAAGAAACACTGCAGGAATCATGAGTGTATTGCATCGCACTGCTAAAGGGTATGAGTTTGGAGAAGAATGGATGAGCATTCCTGGAACTTCTGCAGCCTGGAAGGTAGCTATCTACACAAACTTAAGGTGCTAAAGGAAAAGTTTTCTGGAGAAGCAAGTCTAGGTTTTCTCTTTCTGACCCATTTCTGATATTCTTAGGATAAGCCCATTTCTTCCTGTGCAACTTCACGAAAGCCATAAATAAAAATTTGGGCTGTCCTGTCCTCTTTCCTCATTATAACTGTTGGGTCTGCACACAGAAAAAAAAGAAAAAAGTCCTGGGAATATTTAGAGATTACGTGTTTGCAAGTGGCAGTCATCATTTGCACCTGTCCTCGAGTTGGTGCTAAGCAGACCGCGGCTACTAAACCCTTGTGACTTTGGGGCTTCTGGAAGTATGGCTAAGTATCAACTTTTAAACTGTGATATTATGGAATTACACTAGTACAAAAAGAATAACTATTTTTTATCCTTTCCTTTTTCAATATCAGCCTTATGGGAAAGGATGTGACGATAGGGTCTCAATAGAACTTCAGATACTCTTGAAGCAACATGTTTAAGTGATAGCTGTGTCACCGAAGAGCAATATTTCTCTAAAGTTACTTTAAAATGGATTTTGTCTTTCACAGTTAAAGACTCTGACCATATGCCTTTATGTTGATGTTGTAATTTTCAAAAATCCTTGAAAACTTGAATAGAAAGAAAACAGATACAGCAATAACAAAGACAATTTTTTTCTCTTAAAGATCAAGAAATACAAAGGATTGCATATTGTTGGCAACACTAGTTTAACCATAGAATTTTTTTTTTTTTTTTTTTAAATATACAGTGTCTCTCTCTGTCACCCAGGCTGGAATGCAGTGGCTCAGTCTGGGTCACTACAACCTCTGCCTCTTGGGCTCAAGTGATTCTCCCAACTCAGCTTCTGGGTAGCTGGGATTCCAGGTTACGTGCCACCATGCTCTGCTAATTTTTTGTAGAGACAGGGTTTCGCCATGCTTTCCAGGCTGGAACCATAGAACTTTGCACTATTTTGGATTTCAATTCAGAAGTTTCATTAAAAATAAACCACATGGCCAGGCGCGGCGGCTCACGCCTGTAGTCCCAGCACTTTGGGAGGTTGAGGCAGGTGGATCACCTCAGGTTGAGAGCTTGAGACCAGCCTGACCAACATGGAGAAACCTTGTCTCTACTAAAAAAAAATAAAATTAGCCAGGCATGGTGGTGCATGCCTGTAATCCCAGCTACTCAGGAGGCTGAGTTAGGAGAATTGCTTGAACCAGGGAGGCGGAGGTTGCGGTGAGCCAAGATCACCCCATGGCACTCCAACCTGGGCAACAAGAGCAAAACTCTGCCTCAAAAAAAAAAAAAAAAAAAAAAAAAAAAAAGAAAAAGAAAAAGAAAAAAAATACACCACATGGAACATCACACAGACAGTGCATGCTACCATGGGATCTGCATGTTTGCATCTGGAGTATGTAAAAGTTGAGGCTTGCCTTGCTGACACTGCTTCTCCTACCCAGAGCACCCCGACAAGGGTCCACCTGAATGCTATCAGTTCTGCTGAAAGGAAGATGAATCGCATGTCACTCTCTCCACAAACTGTTTATTAAACCAAGGGTCAAATGTTTGGGGAGATGGTTTCCTCAAGAATTCCCAGCTGTTTGCTGAAACCACATATTGGTTGTAGCTTGCAAGCAACATTAACTGGGCCCCTCTTTCACTGGGATACAATTACCCAAGCAGAAAGTCAACCAGTCATTCAGAACTGTTATAAAGGCAATAACAACACAACAAATACTTCAGAAACTAATAGGTTACATTACATCTAAGTCCTGGATCCAGTAAAGCTTTATTACTATTGCTACTACTACTATTTTATCAAAATGTTGCAGGCTTTTAAGTATTTTGAGGCTGGTTGACTATTGGCAACATCTAATAGCTGCCGAAATTAAGTGGGACCCCAGGATTTCAGTTTTTCCCACTTTTCTAGAGCCTGCTTAATGGCAGTATATATTCCTGATAGAAAACACAAGGGAGTCAGCCCAGAGATGACACAGCCTATCAGAGTAGAGTACAGAATAGTATTTCATTTTTTCCCTCTGTTTTCTAAAATATGAATTTAGAAAGCTTGATATATTTCACTCCAATTCCATATTGTTAGGCTTCCTTTGAAAAGCTCTGGGATTTACCAAATAATAGTGTATATTCCATTGACAGAAAGGTTGACTAAAGTCAAGAAAAAAAAAAATCCTGTGATGTATCTTGAAGATCTGTTTTGAAAAGAAGACGAAACTCTGTATTTTCTGGTCATTTTTTTGCAGAAATTTCATCTTCATTTTATTTTGGGGTTTCTGTCATAAAATAATGTCCTTTTTCTAGATGACTGGTTATAAGAGGTCCAATTCTTTCAGAGGTAAGGGTTTCATATCAACTTTAAATATTCAGTTCTCTCCTTAGGAATTTTTGCTCATTTTCCACATATTACACATTTACAAATGCGTGATTTCTAATTTGTTCGTATATTTACTATATTTTTCTTGAAATTTTATTCATATAATAAAAGTTTATTAAGTACCTATCATACATTGTTTTAGGAGCTGGACATATAGTGGAGAATAGGCTTTCAAAAATCCAACATTCTAGTTGGGAAGACCCAGACCCAAATCTCTAAAGTAATAAATAAGATCTTTTCAGAGCGTTGTAAGTAGCATGAAAAAAAATAAAATAGAAGAATGGGAAAGAAACAATATTTTACCATGAAGAATTTTTAAAAACACATTTTTGTTGCCTTGATACCCACTGTAATTTAGATACTTTTACATGTAAAGTCATACCAAATATACAAAAAAAAGAAAAAAAAAAACCCACAAAACAAAACAACAACAAAAAAAACTCTTCCATGATTTAGAGAATTTGATACAAAATTGTATGACTCATACAATTGGTAAAACCTGTAGACTAAGAGACATGCTCCTCCCAACACAGTCTGTCAGTCTGTGAGATATCTGCAGAGGACTTTTTTTTTCCAACTACCAAGTAGCAAGACAACAACTGATCTCAGAGCTACCACCATCATCACAATCCCAAGAAGAAGGGTAAACTAAAGTAATCTGCATTTTGAAAGTTATCTAAGGATGAGTGCTAAGTACTAGACACCTTTCATCTGGAGACCTTTCTAACAGGTTTCTGTACAGTGTGGTTGGTCTGGAACTTGGTGAGAGAACAGCAAAAGACCATGAGTTACTTCTCTTGTCTTTAAAATAAATACGTATGTTGTCTAAGCGCTGAGTTGTTTTTGAAGATATTACAACAAAATAATGTTTTTCATCTTTTACATTTTTAGAACCATAAGGAGTTACCAAATGGTAAAAGTAAAAAAGCTAAAAGCAAATGAATGGGTGATTTCACCATCTTCCTCTCTTTAGTGGAAACCTAGTAATGCTTTTGACAGATAATTTTTAAACTGTTCTGAGTAGAAAAAAAATTCTTAAGTTCTTTTTCAGACAGAAGTTATTTTGTTAATAAAAGATGCCATAAGGTTAGGCCTGGGTACCTGACTGAAGCTGAATGTCTAACTCTCACAGTAGATCCTTGTATGTAACAAATATGGTCAGTCCAAGTGTAAAATGTTCCATTTTCCTGGCTAGCTCCGCATGCCTGGTGATTTTCCATGCTGCCCGGGATCAAGAATGATGCAGCAAAGCTGTAGTTATGCTGCTGGGTAATTTAAGAAGCCACATCAAAGAGCTTTTCAACAAGTTCAGTTTAACAAATAAGACTTTCAGTTTATTTCTGAAATGGGTATGGGACTTAAGTGTTTACTTATACCTCACAGTCACTAACATACAATACCCAGCAATGTTTTTGGCGTTGATGTTCCCATTTGAGTTTTAAATGAGTAAACTAAATAACTGAAATTCTATCACATAGGTATTCATATTCGGGTTTTAAATGCACACTGAAAGATCTGGTTGGTTAATGTGATTTATTAAAGAAGCCCAGACCACCCTCAACCCCAACTGCAACTGCTGTTTTCAATGTAGGGAAAAAGCATTAAGGTAATGAGCTGGATTACGTCTTCTAAGAAAATTCTGTGCTTTTTTGTTTGTTTCCATTCTTGAATAAGCAAATGCTTAGCTATGACTGGAAGTCATTAGGGGAGACAGGTATTTTTCCATCAGGATGCTAAGAAAGTTCTTGATAGGGTTTTTCATTTTATTTTCAAGATTTGATGTCCCAAATTTTTGGTCAAAGTATACATAAGATTTTAAGGATCTGTAACATCTTTCAAAGATCGTGCATAACAAAAAGTTCACATGATATTAGTATATGCACTTTTGGAAAAATATGAGAAAAATTATAGGTGTTTTAAGCAAAATGAAAAACTACCTGGAAATCTTTTAGGGAATTAATAAGAATTTACCTCTATTGTGAATTTTAGTAGCCTAAAAGAAGAAATAAAATGATGATAAGTACTATCAATATGTTTTGTATTTGGAGAAGTTACTGTCCTCAAAGTACTTATACTTTATACTTCTCAGTGAGATATATTCATATTTTAACAGCAACAATGAATAGCTCAAGACTTACATAGTTGACAATAAACTCTATCACCCAAAGATAAATACCAACAAAACTGGTTATAGTATACTATTCTAAGTGATAGGAACAGCAACTAGATTCACCAAGATAATCTAAATAAAATGGGTTGGCTGTTTGCTTATTTAGTATTGTATCTCCTTGGGGTGAAATAAAATGAGAAATATTTCAGGAATACAGACTAAAAGAATAATTTTTCAGTAGATGTGTAAAATATGAAATAGAGATTCATTTGAGGGTAGGTCATGAGAAACGGTTATTCCATAGCACATGTGAAGAGAGATCCATCCCAAAGTTTGGAAGGACAGGTCAAATATCTGAGCTAAAAGACAGTAATCAGTTTTTGGCCTTTTGTCTTCTTTTTAAATAGTGACTTGAAAACAATCCCCAAAATTGTCCTCAGATTAAATTTCCATAACATAAAATTCAGTGCCAAAAATAAATCTGAGAAATATCTTTTTATAAAATAGGATTCTTTATTTTTTAGAAGAGAAAAAAATGTATACAAGTAACTGAAGAATATTTGCTGATACTTACAGATGTAGTTTTAAAAAACACTGGTGCTAAATCTCCAAATCCAAATAAGGATACGATTGCTTGTTTTCTGGTAAACGAGTTTAAAAATATGTTACAAGGGCTTTCTAAGAGACTAGAGGAGTAATATACTTTCTTGATTTAAAAATCAATACATCTCCTGAACAGCCACATGCATTAACTGACATCCTTTCAAAACCATTCTGTCAAAGCTAAGTTTGAAAGGCTGTTCAGTAACTAATCAGATATATCCTGATGTTGAGGTCCATGACACAAATTAAAAAGGCGTAAGATGAAAAGAAGACTCCACCAGGCAGGAGGAGGTGCAAAAGAGAAACCTGGACCTTTGAATATATTTATGTTTGAATATATTTCTTCATTTTGCAAAGCTAAGTGGAAACGAAGCATTTTTCTCCCAAATATGGGCCAACACATTTCTTACCCTTTCAGTAAGAAACATGACAATTGAGGACTAGTAAAGCTCTAGACAAAGTAACAAATGTACGGTGTTCTAATCCTAAGTATTTTGGGCTCTTAATTCCCCATGCCACATACCTATTACACAGTGGTAAAATGTCAGGGATCATGTATATTTTCAAACTTAAAAAAAAAAAATTTGTTTTCATTTGAGCCCCAGAACTTCCCCACCCATCCAAACAAAATCCTAACTGGAAACTCAATAGAATAAAACTCAGTTTTTAGAAACTGAGTTCTGGTGAAAGCAGGTAGATCAGGCCCCAGATCTACCAGCCTGATTTCAGTCTTTCTAGCTTGAAAATGAAGAAAGATTTGGAGAATTTTAGTGACTTGTTTGAGCCTCCTCTGGTAACACCTGAACCCACATCTCCTTCTATGGTTGCCAGATTTAGCAAGTAATAATATAAGATGTCCAGTTACAGTGGAATTTTAGGGGTAAACAACAAATAATTTTTAAACTATTTGTTGCCAAACATTGCATGGCACATACTGACATTAAAAATGATTTGTTTACTGTTTAATCTAAAACTTCTCTTTAGTCTGGGTGCAGTGGCTCATGCCTGTAATCCCAGACTTTGGGAGACTGAGGTGGGTGGATCACCTGAGGTCAGGAGTTCGAGATCAGCATTGCCAACATGTCGAAATCCCATCTCTTCTAAAAATACAAATATCAGCTGGGAGTGGTGGTGGGCGCCTGTAATCCCAGCTACTGGGGAGGCAGACAGGAGAATCGCTTGAACCTGGGAGGTCCAAATGCAGTGAGCCGAGATTATGCCACTGCCCTCCAGCCTGGGTGACAGAGTGAGATTCCATTTCAAAAATAAATAAACAAAAATATATAAATAAATATCCTCTTTAACTAGATAATCCTATAGTTATCTGTCTCCCCTTCCCTGATTCCCACCCAAGGATGTCACAGTTGTATCAGTGTTGATTCTACTGCTTCTCCTCCTCACAGGCTCACCTTATCACACTTAACATTTTAGGGCTTTCACTAGGAAAGTGGTCCCTGAGTGGTTCTGTGGAAAGTTGATAGCAAAAAAATTTTATGTCATCTGTTCGTCTTGCTGTTGCCCTTTTGTATAAATAGGTATGTGTAAACATAATAGCTCTTCTTAGTGGAAAACATTTTTCGTTTAAATTTGTCTCTGTATTTATAGTGTACAAAATATACAATAGTTGTAAAGTAAAATAAAGAGCTTTAATAGAGTGCTTCACTCTGCTTTCTGCAGTGATAATTGCTTTATCGAATAAGGCTCTGTTAATGGTACAGCTTGACATTCAACATTTGTCCATTTGATTTATAATTATTCTCATGTGATTTCAAGGAGGCTATGGTTCAAACCAAAAGTAGTTTAAATTGTACTGTCTTTTCTTCTGAATTTGTAAGGAAATTACAAATATATGTTACTTCCAGGCAAAACTATTTTCATTTGCCAAATTTATTTCAAATATACGCAAAGCCCTCTCTGCCTCTATATGTTCTGAATAGAGTAACACATATGTAAGAGAAAAATAAGTACAGCAAATGAAATCACCAAGTTACAAACACATCCAGTTTGCTTATATGTTGACCATGGATACGGCATCAAGAATTCCTCATCAAACAATGAAGAGAAACCTACATGAACCACATAGCAAGTTGTCATGAAACAGGTCAAGTCTCTCAGTAACGTTCACAAAAAGGCTGTTAAGAGGCAAAAATCATTTGTATTTACAATCTATCCACTCCCTATAAAGATTTTCAAAAATGCTTCTGAATTATTCTGCTTTCTTTCCTGAAATTCAGTCTATCAGGATGCTTGGCCCTTCAAAGTCTTCATGAAACTCATCTGAAATTTTTGTTCACCTTTCTGCCTTCCCACAACCTGTAATACTAACTATAATCGGAGAAATACCTACACCTGACAACACGAGAAGTTGATACGCCACTTTATTAAAAAGATTTTGTATAATTAGTCAAGAATCACCAAATTTCTGCCTCACAATAGAACAATATCACAATATCAGTTGTTGGCAGTTATCAAACCACTACAGTTCCACTGGCCCTCCCAAAGCTGAGGTTAAAAGCTGGCCTCTGGAAATCAATCATGCTCTCGGCAAAGGATATTTCAGTGATATGAGAGCTGAAATGGAGACTGTAATCTTTTGTGATTACCCTAGAGGCTGAAGCAAACGTAAAAGGGAGTCTATGAATTGCTGATAATTTCCTGTGATGACCGACTCCAGGAAATTCTGACATTACCCTTGCACTGTAACAAAATGAAGGTTCCCCCAGATGCATAGCTTCAAAGAACTCTACATCTGGGTGTCACAATGCTTTTTTAGAAGCTGCTCATCCATTAAAGGGGCCAGGCCTGTGAGGCAGTAGCACTCTCTGAAGACAATGGAAGGTCTGATTGCACAAGAAGTAATGAGCTCTATGCTGCAGGCTGTCTTTCTACATAGTTCTTTTCTGAGGGAACTGATGTAAGATGCATCGGTTTTACTCCCCCCACCACCTCAGAAGTCTAAAGACTGGTAGATTGCTGTTCTAACAGCTGTAGAGCTATGAATATCTTAGTCTGTGTAATTTAAATTTTTTTATTTAGGCTGATATTTGCATTCTGAGAAAAAATATTTTTTATGCACATGTACATACCCTTAAGGTCTATATAATACTTTGAGATAGAATCTAAGACTACTAATCTTTTTTGAGTAGGCAGCGAACTTACAGTAGATGCCATGCTTGGAGCACAGGTTAAGGGGGTCCTTTTCATGTGAATGGCAATTTAAATTCAGGAAAACAGGTGTGTGGGAAGGGGAGGAGTGGGTAGGGTAAAGGGAGATGTATAACAGTCAAAGTTCAAGGGATTTTTGGAATAAATTTCCATTATCAATACATGAAGGATAATTTGATATATTGATTATTATGACTTAATTTAAAATGTATTTTAAATGGCCATTTTAACCTAATTGCAATTTGATTAATAAATAATGTGGGAATAAAGGTTCTATATTTGGAAGTCAACCGTATTTTAAAAATACAGCAAAAAACATGATGTCTTACTACTCTGTGACAATGTATCATAGGTACACAGCTCTCAGGTTCAAAATGGCATGTAGTCTTTGAAACCTAAGTATCACTGGAGGTAAACAGGGAAAAAAGAATCCATTCAAACTGGTTGTGCTTATTCCCAACCTCCACTTAACATACTCTCTTCCGATCCCTGCTCCAAATTCAGCGGCAGCACCTCTGTACTGTTTCCAGGCAGTCAAGTGACTGTATCTTGAAGTATGCTCTAGCATTATCTCATTCAGCTAACGTAAAATGAGTGCCTGCTAAGTCCCAGGAATAACTATTGTAAACTGGAGTGTTAAGTTCTTAAACTCAAGGTCTTAGCCATATGTATGTCTTTAGCATCTACCTTAATCAGGATTGCCCAAGTGATCAACACAGCCAGCCCAAGTGATAAACTCAAAACTCAGTTTATTTGCGGTAATTAGGAAAAAGAGATCAAAGAGATAGAAATATTAATTAAAATATCAATATTGTAAGAATTGAGCTTTGCTGTTTTAAGTATCCTTTCATAAACATAATCTCATTTGATATTTATAGATATTTTATTAGAAATAGTATGGGATATGTTATATACTTATAATTTTTTCACAGCATCTCATTAAATTTCAAAAATTTTCTAAATATTCAGTCATATACCCTCACTTCCCCATAAATATAATAAACTCAAATCTTCATAATATAAAAATAGGAAGGTATTACATCATGAAAATGAGGAAAAGTGGCACGAAGTGACGTTCTTGAGATTAAAGACTATGAGTCTAGACATGGGTCTTCTAACTCCTAGTCCGGTGCTTTTTTCCCTATACAATGAAGTGAATCACCCTACCTTGTTCTCCCCTTTATTCCGTTTTCTGCTTCCCTGGACAGCATGAACAGAGGCAAGGCCAAGTAGGAAGGTTAGAGGTTTACTTTAGAACAAAGTAAGTAGAGTTACTTTTCTGAGGTCCCAAAGAACTCTCCAAATGGCTTTTTGGAGAAGGTAGGATATAGTTGATGAATGAGTGACTGACTAAATAAATAAATGCTACTACTTCCTTCAAAAGGTAAGTGCTTCAAAAACATACCATGTGATAGCATCTAACAGCTTCAGCTCATTTTGGGAAATGTAGGTGTTTGTGGATTTGATCACCCTATAACGGCAATGGGCAATCTTATATATAGAAGTTTGGGTCTACCTGGGAAAAACACAGATATTAAGTAGGCCCAAACATGTGTTTTGAGAATTTCATTCTGTGTATCTCTAATTATTTGTAAATCATAAGCCTGTGAAAAAATCAGGCATATTTTCTATAATACTACTCAGATCTTTAGTTGGCTCAAGAAACTGTATTCACAATAAGAGAAAACAAGTACAGGCTGACAAGATGAATCTATCTCCTGAATCAAATACACTGCAAAGGAGAATTTTCAACTTGACTTTAGAAGCCACAGGATTTATTGGCTACTTAAAAAAATATTTCACACATGAATAACCTGAGAGAAGTACACATATTTAAGTTCAAGATATAGTATGGTGGAGCTTTTGCTTTTCTACTATTTAGATTTTCTGTTTTTCCTTTTCAGTGGTAGGGCTCTCTACTAGAATAAATGAGAAGACTGGATTCTATTCTTTAATCTTCTGATTTGCAAAAAGGGCAGAACAATGACACATGTAACCTATTTCATATGTGGGTATATTAAAAGAATTAATGTAAAATGTCTTTGAAATATGCTAAATCCCTCTGGTACTAGAATTTCATGAAAATGGTATCATTTATATGATTTATTTCTTTCAAAAATTTCAAGTATCACAACATAAAAAGGAAGGTAAGAAAACCTAAATTGAAAGCAAAGCTGTAAAAAATGTTTTTTCAAGATTCCTACTGAGCTCTACAAAGATGTTGAAACTTCACAGATTGCTAAACAGCACTCCAATTCATCTTTAGCACCCTCAAAAGCAACTATAAAAGTAAAGGAACCAGAATATTCCAAAGCATGTCTCTCCAACCCCCAAGGGATGTGAGATTTAATTCTGAACACAAAAATCTAGAAGGTGGAAGTGAAAACAGATCTGCGTCGTCGGATGGGTTCCCAAGCTTTTGATAAAAGGTTTTCAGAGGCCACCACCATTGATTAAAGTTTATAGAATAACTAATTTAGAAACACATTTTCTGAGCTGGTGGGAATGTTTTGTACAATAACATTTTGCTACTTTTTTGTATTTATTAGGCTTGCCTACTTCACCACAGAGACATAAAGTTTTGGTCACTGAGAGAAGCTAAGAATTCTTCTCTTAAAATTTTCCTGTTTCCTCTTCTTCTTCTACTTCTTTTTTTAACTATCTGGAGATTTGATTAATATTAGTGTAGAATAAGATAAAAATTTTTAAGAAGAGGGCCCAACATAGACACTTTTTCCAAGTTGACTCTACTCTTGAAAAATGCTGACCTGGGACAGCGCCAAGACTAAAGACTTGTCTTGCCAGAAAATCTGATGTCCCCTCCAAGTACACATAATCCTTGAAACTCTAGCACTGAAGATGAGGCCCCAGAACCATGTGACATTGGGACTAGGATAAAGAAAGGGACATGCAAGAGGACACAGCATGGTGGGTCCACAGATGCCTCTTTTCATGGGCTCCTGAAATTTTACATTCCTTTACCTCATAAAGGACCATCAAAGTCTCAATCTGACATTTTTAGGCAACTTTTATTAAATGAATTGACTGTTTACTATGAGCACAATCCTCTATTATGTTATGGTGAATTATACAAGAGGAAGCAATTTCTATTAGACAGCGAGGAACTTCTGTCTAATTCATCACAATAACCTTTCTCCTTAGCACAATGCCAGGGACATGCAGTAAATGGTTGTGAATGAGTGACTTTTACTAGATGCCCTGAAAAAGCAATTTATTAGAGAGAAAAAAATGTGACTACACATTATACAAACATACAATAAATACATACCATATAAATAATATCTGCATATTCTAAAGGTGTTTCAAGAGTGAGTAGAGAAGAGGGAGATTTGAAGACAAAACCCTTAGTAAGATAATCTTGAGGCTTTTGAGTAAGGCAAGGGACATTAGTTAAATTTTAAAAGGACTTGTGGTTTGAAAGGGTGAGGGGCGGCTAGGCGCGGTGACTCACACCTGTAATCCTAGCACTTTGGGAGGCTGAGGCGGGCGGATCACCTGAGGTCAAGAGTTCGAGACCAGCCTGACCAACATGAAGAAACCTCGTGTTTACTAAAAATACAAAATTAGCCGGGCACATGCCTGTAATCCCAGCTACTCAGGAGGCTGAGGCAGGAGAATGGCTTGAACCCGGGAGGCGGAGGTTGTGGTGAGCCAAGATAGTGCCATTGCACTCCAGCCTGGGCAACATAAGCAAAAACTCCGTCTCAAAAAAGAAAGAAAGAAAGAAAGAAAGAAAGGGTGAGGGACACAATAGCGTAGAGGGTCACTATGTGTTTTTTTCCCATCTGTGGTATATTTACATACTTTTTCTCTCTGTCAAATTTAATAGTAATGGGCCGGGCATGGTGGCTCACACCTGTAATCTCAGCACTTTGGGAGGCTGAGGCAGGCGGATCGCCTGAGCTCAGGAGTTCAAGACCAGTCTGGGCAACATGGCGAAACGCCGTCTCCACCAAAAAATACAAAAATTAGCCAGGTACAGTGGCGTGCACTTGTACTTCCAGCTACTCGGGAGGTTGAGGCAGAAAAATCGCTTGAATCTGGCAGGTGGAGGCTGCAGTGAGCTGGGATTGCACCACTGCATGCTAGCCTGGGTGACAGAGCAAGACTTTGTCTCAAAAAAAAAATTAATAGAAATGTAAAATTTTCTAGGCACAGAAATCAATGCTTAAATATTTGCACAAAATATTTGTTAGCTTTGGACCACATTTCAAAGATTCCCTATAACAATTTTTTTTTCTAATGATTTGGTGAATGTTGCTGTTGAGTTATCTAAGCCTAGTAATAGGCCGTCAATCTCTCCCCTCTTCAAATGATTTTGAGCAACCATGGAAAATTTCATCTTGGCATATTTTAGTTCTATGCACTCCTTTAGAAAATACAGAACAAGATAATCCTTCAATATATTTTAAAGCATGTCACAAAAAATAAAAATTAAACCATATTTTCTGTTTTACTGGACTGGGATAAATGTTTCAGTCTAAGCAGAGTCAGTTGGACATACTAGTATCCTGAGAAATATGGAATACATAATTTTTAATGATAGCAAGCACTATTAGAGTGACAAAGAAGACTCAAAGGGCAAAAATTAACATTTAGGTGGTAAAAGTATTCTACATAAATTAAAAAATATTCAAATAAGAGAAAAATGCATATTCAAGTGTTTAAATAAAGACTTCATTAAATAGATAAAGATATTAAATGCAAGTTAAAAAGTCAAATGTCCTAGCTTCAGGTTTCCTTACAATAACACCTCATGGGAAGCATAGCATGAATTAAAAGCAAAGCAAATGTGAATTTGATTCCCATTTCTTTATTTAGAACCTCTCTGATGAATATATTATTATTTATACTACAAGAAAAAAAAATTTAAAATATTCATTGATATTGCCAAACCATGAATGAGTCAGAATCTCAGAGGTTCTAGAATGTTAAAATAAATGGTAATCATATAAATCATTTCACAGCTTGTCATGGATGATTCACAGAATCATACAGTGGTTTGGAACTTTATACTTAGAAATCATCTTTATTCTGTCCCACATATTTGCTCTTGTCTCAGGACAAAAATAATTTCAAGGTAGGCAGTAAAAATCAGATTATTTTTCACAAAATTAAGACTGTTGAGCCTCTTGCAATAAAGTAGTCGTGACTGCCCTTATACTTGTGCTTTCCTAGAGCAGTTGTAAAAACATGGCAGGACTCACAAAAATATTTCAAATAAATAGGCACATAAAACACCTGCCAATTGGCAGAGAAATTGACAGGTGGCTGTGGTCCTAAATCAGCTCTTGATTATAGCTATAGCTCTGAACAGTTACACAAATACATATGCATGTACACAATGTACGGGCGCTAAAAATAAACTTTACTTACTTATTGTCACATCATGTAAATTGGGTATGTGTTTCAGTCTGCTCAGACTGTCATAACCAAATAGCATACACTGGGTAGCTTAAAAAACGGAAATCTATTTTCTCATAGTTCTGGAGGTTGGAGGTCCAAGATCAAGGTGCCAGCATGGTGGGGTTCTGGTTGAGGGCTGTCTCCCTGGGCTTGCAGCTGGCTGCCTTCTTACTGTGTCTTCCCATGGCAAAGAGGAGGGAAAGCTCTCTCTGCTCTTCTTATAGGGCACTAATCACATCATGAGGGCCCCACCCTCATGACCTCAACTAACACTAATAACCTCCAAAGGCTCTATCTCCAGACACCATCACTATCAAATTGGGGGTTATGACTTCAACATATGAATTTTGAGGGGACATAAGCATTCAGTTCATAGCAGTCTACATATATAAATATATCTTATAAATGTACTTACTTTATCATATTAAATTTCTTGGTAAGTATTCACTTTATTTCTTTTTTTTTTTTTTTGAGACGGAGTCTCGCTCTGCAGCCCAGGCTGGAGTGCAGTGGCCGGATCTCAGCTCACTGCAAGCTCCGCCTCCCGGGTTCACGCCATTCTCCAGCCTCAGCCTCCCGAGTAGCTGGGACTACAGGCGCCCGCCACCTCGCCCGGCTAGTTTTTTGTATTTCTTAGTAGAGACGGGGTTTCACCGTGTTAGCCAGGATGGTCTCGATCTCCTGACCTCGTGATCCACCTGTCTCGGCCTCCCAAAGTGCTGGGATTACAGGCTTGAGCCACCGCGCCCGGCCCTCAATTTATTTCAATTCAGAAGAAGTCTCTTCTTAAGGGGAACTAAACACCAAGTATTATCCCAGTTGTTTGTGATCAAATATGAAAATTTAATCCACAATAAAGGAAATAGGACATGCTAATTCTAATGTAAGAAACAATTGTGTGTATTTTGGCAGCTCCCACAACATTATATACAACCACTGAAGAATGATCATGGATAGATTGGCAAATCTAAAGAACAATTAATAACAAAAATTGAAAACATCTCTACTAAGATAGAAAATAATTATGTTTTCTGTTGTTTCTTGAACACTGTAAACTTCAGTAACGATTTTCATTTGGCTGATGTTTCTTGGTTTTTATTATCTTGCCTTTATCAAGTCTGTTTACTTCATTTTTTCCTTATAAGTTTATTGGACACAAGGGGGTTTTTGTTTTATTTAATTTGCTTATCTTCTCCCCAAACTCAATACTCTTTACTACATATATTATATTTTCAATAAAATCCAGTAACTAAGAATTTTGTTTTTAATTAAATACTCTTAAAGCTGGGGTATGGGACAAGGAATGTAGTAAATACTTGCCAATATTCATACACCAGCCAAACAGAGACAGCTGGGCACTATAGCTGGAAGAGAGTTCATAACTATTGCCTTTAGATTAAAAAACAATGACAGTTCGGCCAGGTGCAGTAGCTCACTCCTGTAATTTCAGCACTTTGGGAGACTGCGGTGGGCGGATCACCTGAGGTCAGAAGTTCGAGACCAGACTGACCAACATGGAGAAATCCCGTTTCTACTAAAAATACAAAATCAGCTGGGCATAGTGGCTCATGACTGTAATCCCAGCTACTCAGGAGGCTGAGGCAGGAGAATTGCTTGAACCTGGGAGGCGGAGGTTGCGGTGAGCCAAGATCATGCCATTGCACTCCAGCCTGGGCAATAAGAGTGAAACTCTGTCTCAAACAAACAGAAAACAAAACAAAACAAAAAACCAACTAAACAACGACAACAACAACAAAACAATCACAGTTCTCAGGAAAATATAAATTAAGTTAAACACTTGGGCTTATCACGTGGTCTTAGAAGGAACTCATAAATGTTATTATTCCCTTTAATAGATGCAGGAGTATGAACATTGAAAACCAAGGAACTGGGACCCTTTCTTCTCTTCCAAAAACTATTGTTGAGCACCTGTGTCAGACACCCAGCATACTAAGATGAATAAGATAGAGCCTCTGTCCTTAAGGATCTGATGTTCTAGTGAAGAAGACAGATTAACAGGTAATTAGACTATGGTGTAACAACTGCTATAATTAATGTAATCTGGGGCTACTTGGGAAACACAAAGGATGGGACTTAATTCAGACTTGAAGAGTCACAGAAGACTTCCTGGGAAGGAGGTGATACCTAAGTTGAACTTTGAATGACACATAGTTGAAGGTGGGGTGGCAATGGTGGAAATGAGTATTAGTGGGTAGCCAGCCACAGGCTTTGGAATATTAAGATCAAGATCTTTAAAACTTTATGTTTTGGTCCACACAGGCTTTTACCTATAAATGAGTCAAAACTGCCCCTCTGTAAAGTATGCTGCTGAAGCACAGAGTTAACATCACCATCCTCCAAGCTTGATATGTACTCCATCATAAATTATCAATGATCCAAACTGCGTCTTATCATGTCTTTTTAAACTCTGCTTATAAAAAGACTAAAATTATTTGCTTATTTTTACACACATAAGCATTGAGAGAGATTCTTTCAGTTGTGATGGATGAGGCAAGGCAACCACTAAAAGAAGACTGTGAAGCATATTCTTCATCTGGTACAACTTAGCATAGAATAGGCATCTATTCTATTTTGGAATACAACAGGATCTTATTTCATTCTTGCTATGTTTATCATATAATGTTATCATACTTCACTATAAGAAAGAGGAAAACATTATGTTTTTTAAAATCTACTTAAAGAGAATAACAAAACATCAAACCTCCAAAACTTTCAACTATGGTCTCAGAGCATAGTGTTTTCATTCTTCTGATAATAATTATAAGATTAAAATTGACCTCATTTCTTATATTTACTAATATTAACCTTAGCTAAAAATAAAATGATAAGGTAGATTTCACCTAGTTTTCAAAGAACAATTGGACTATTGAGTACAATATACTTTAAAAATTTGCAAACAAGAAATTATAGCTGTTTTTCAAATATATTCTGCTTCATATTGTTTGTAAAGGTCTATTACACACATTCAAAAAAAACACTTCCTCCTTCTATTTAATGATTCTGCTGAAAATTGCCTACCATACTTCCAGGAAAGAGCACAAAAGATTTCTGATTGAGCTTTGTTCACAATGAATGAGGTGGGAGGTGATATGGGCCAAAAGACTCAAGGACGTAAAGAGCCCGAACATGAATTTTGAAGTTAAAAAGATGCTAATTCAAGTCTCAGTTCTTCCTTCAATAACTCTCTTTCTTCCTCTAGACAATAAGAGTAATAATCACTGCCTACCAAAATGTTTCAAGGTCTAAGTACTTTGAGAGATGTAAAACATCACAAATATACAATAACCCAGTATACTTATTAGTGGTGATGCAATAGCGTTTTCCTAGGAAAATGTGGACGATGACTTTCATGACATTCCCTTAGGTATTCTATTGGGTGAGTTGGATACTGGAATGGAAAAGTCTATAGGAAAAAAATTAGAGTAATTTAAATTGCAACTCACAGGGAGAAATCATAGGTCACCCAATGATCTCATAAATTCATTTCTTGCAAGATAATAGAGGGTCCCACTTGGAATGACTTAATATTTAACTCACTACTAGAAGGGCTCCTGTTTAATAAACGCCATGCATATAATATAGGGAGAGTAAAATAATTATTTCATGTAGTTATTTGCGGTATTCTTCACCTTAGCCAAATAGTATTTTTATGTGAAAATTATGTTTATTTTCTTCCAAGAAGGAAAAAAATGAACTTCTATTAATATAATTATTCTTTGGGTTTTCTCAAATATATCCTAAGATTAATTGCTGTGTACAATTAATCAAACAAACAAAATGACATGTTAGTACATCTGTACCCTCTATGCAACATGAACAAACCATTATGAAATTGTAATTTTATCTTTAAAAATCCTTTATGAAAGTATTCTCTCCATTTTTGCTTTGCAGCTCTTCAAAACAGAGAGGCAGATGTAAGACATTTTGATAACAAAAAAAGTGACTAATAGATTAGTGCTAATCATATGACTGCAGCTGTAAAACATACTGTGACTGGGTACCTTGGTACCTTTTAGGTATCTGTGTAGCATACTTCCAGAAGGGGACTGGAAGGATGGATACCAGCTGCTGACCACCTTCCTCTAGTGAAGGAAGTAAAAGTATGCAGGGGTAGGGAATATGACTTTCTAATTTTACCTCAAATGCTAAAGTTTTATTTGAATTTTTGGAATAAGTATTCATGTATTATTTATGTTAAAAAATAAATAAATAAAGAGACCAGCGCAATGGCTCACAGCTGTAACCCCAGCACTTTGGGAGGCTGAGGCGGGTCAATCACCTGAAGCCAGGAGTTTGAGACCAGCCTGGCCAACATGGCAAAACCCTGTCTCTACTAAAAATACAAAAATTAGCCAGGTGTGGTGGCAGGCGCCTGTAATCCCAGTTACTTGGGAGGCTGAGACACAAGAATCACTTGAACCTGGAAGGTGGAGGCTGCAGTGAGCCAAGATCATGCCATTTCACTACAGCCTGAGCGACGGAGCAAGGCTGTCTCAAATAAATAAATAAATAAAATAAAAAGTAAAAGAAAATAAAATAGAGGTGAGCCACAGTAAGCCATTTGTGACTATCTGCATCATGAATGCTGCTTCCTGACAGCAACTAGACTTCAGCAATGGCTATAAATGCTAACTTCCAAAGGCACATTAATCAAAACACAAATACCTCATAAATGTTCTATGAAGTATAGCTTAATTCAGTTATGATTGGAATGTGTCACACATGTTTGAATAGAGGATACCACTGGCATCCTCAAGTTCACATTCTCTGAAATGGCACAATGTAGTGCTCTGGGATGGAATGGGTGGATCAATGAAAGCAAGGCAGGCATGATTTATCCTATTGAGTCACTCCACTGCTCTAGGAACAATGCTCACCTTTTGTAACTTTTTTTTTTTTTTAAACTGTTTGACTTGTCTCTGAAAAACTCAAAGAAGACAAAAACATTTAACTGTTTACTCACTAAGTCAAGGCCAGTGCTCTGTAAAAAGTTGGCTGTTGCCCTACCCCCTAATTACCTTACAACACTTTAAGTCCTGACAGAGGGCCTGTCAGCAGATTTTCTTGACAATCCTTAAGGAAAAATCCTCTTGCTGTATTCACTTCATACAGAAGACAGGCTTGCAAAATGAAACATTTTGCAGTACTTCAGATGCTCGCTGTCTGGTGGTGTTGATAATGCAATTTTTTTTTTTTTATTATAGCAGCATTTATAATACTGTATCATTAATGTAGACCATCATGCCCAACTAACTGTATTTATCAACCAAGCAGACAATTTATGCATTCACCTGAACTGTTGAACCTTTTCTTTTACTATAAGGCTTAGAATCTGGCTACAGATTGATTTTATGCTAAATTATATTGTTGAAAGATGTCATGCTCCACTTGACACACCTACAAAATGTTTTTCACTGAAATAAAAGAAGGTCAGCTGATCTGAAGAACAGCAGTAATTATACGTAATTCACTAACATTTATCCTGTGTTTTAAAATGTCAAAGTATCTTGCAGATAACATGTAGATTTAAGATGAGTGTTTTTCTTTTTTTTTTAATAGAGTCAAATTCACATCATCTACAATAGCCCCCAAATAGAAATTTTGTTTGTGTAGGATTCACATTTTATCTAAAACATCTCCCAAATAAAAATGCAACCAGAGAGATAAAGCCTACAGTTATTTTTTTTTTTTTCTAAGAGAAGGAAAAAATCAATGAGTCTTGGTATCTCTAAATTGTATTCCTGAGCATGTGAATAACATCCCAGAAATGACATATGTTCTAAAGCCACTGGAAATTCTATCAAAATTGTGCAACACAACAGGTGAAAAGTTTTCTGTGGAAATATTTGTATAATAAACATGCTGGCTATTGTTTGGGCTACTCCTATGGGCGAAGCATCATCTTTCATAGCACAACTGAGCAGCATAACCAATATATGGTCTAAAATTACACACTTGGGAAACAGGCTGTATCTATTGACTATTCACAAATGTAATGAAAGTGATGGAGGAGGACACAAACAAAATAGAAATGAATTTACTCACTGTGTTAAAATTTGGAAAGAGCCCAACAGCAGAACTACTGTCCACTGGAAAAGACATAAATGGTTTGATATCCAGTGAAGGCTGCATCATCAGGGTAGGTGTGCGCACAAGAGCAGGAAGGGTAGTAGTGTGGCATGTACTGCCTGCCAAGAACAAAACAAAAATGAATTCAATTTCTTGCTCACATTCATCTCACTCCCAAACCTACAGTGTAAGACCAAGTCTGTCGAGCTGCAACCTGCAAGCAAGAGAGTTATGCTGGAAGTAAGCAAATTGCACAGGAGTAGTAAACACAATAAAAAGGATCTTCCTTCTCATTATCCAAGACAGTGATGCACAATGCTTCCCTATGCGCAAGGGCTGAGGGATGCTCAGACTCAGCCAGAACACCTAGTAGACAGATCCTACTGGCAGGTGGGTCAGGCAGAATGAGAATGTCCTGTTGGCCAACCCTTTGCCTCTGACTGGCCAACAGTGCAGGAGAGAAGAGGGGAGGAGCCTCTTGAAGCCGGACACTCCTTGCTATTAAGAATTACTGAATGGCTAGTGGACTGGTTTTATGCAAACCAGAGATAAATATAGGGTTTTTAACAAGAAAAAGAAAACTTGAACCCGTATAGTTCCTGTCTGCTCTCAAAGTTATGATTCAACTTATTCTCTTAAAAAAAAAAAAAAACTTTCTGAAAGTCGCTCTTATTTTGAAGTAAATGGGTAGTCTAGACATTGGATAGTTAGAGACTAAAAGGGTTGATTATGGCTTGGCTGCAGACAGGGTGTTTGGGGACAGGTAGTAGTTAGGACAGGGATTCAAAATTTTGACTTCAACTTTTTATTTCTAATTTGTTTTGTATTATTGTAGCAAATATCCCCTTTAGCAGCTAAATTAGCTGTCACCTCTATTTTTTTTGTCGACTATTTTTAAATTTTGTTTTAACTTTTGTGGGCACATAATAGGTACATACATTTATGAGGTACACAAGATATTTTCATACAGGCACACAATGCATAATAATCACCTCAGGGTAAATGGAGTATCCATCCCCTCAAGCACTTATCCTTTCTCTGCATTACAAACAATCCAATTATACTCCTTTAGTTATTTTGAAATGTACAATAAGTTATTGTTGACTATAGTCAGCTTGTTGTGCTATCAAATACTAGATCTTACCCATTCTAACTACATTTTTATTTTTTTAAATTTTAATTTAACTTTATTATTACTATTTTTCAAGACAAGGTCTCACTCTGTCACCCAGGCTGGAGTGCAGTGGTGTGATCATGGTTCACTGCAGCCCTGACCTCCCTGGGCTCTGGGGAGCCCCCAACTTTAGTCTCCCAAGTAGCTGGGACTACAGGTACATGCCACCACACCTGGCTAATTTTTGTGTTTTTTGTAGAGATGGGGTTTTTGCCGCATTGCCCATGCTAGTCTCGAACTCCTAGGCTCAAGCAAACCATCAGTCTCAACCTCCCAAAGTGCTGGAATTAAAGGTGTGAGCCACCACACCCAGCATCTAACTATATTTTTGTACCTATTAACCATTCCCACTCCCCTGCCCTCTTCCCGTCCTCTAGTAACCATCATTCTATTCACTGTCTCTAGTTCAATTGTTTTAATTTTTGACTCCACAAATAAGTGGGAACATGTGAAGTTTGTCTTTTTGTACCTGGCTTATTTCACTTAACATAATGTCCTCCAGTTTCATCCATGTTGTTACAAATGCCAGGATCTCATTCCTTTTTGTGGCTGAATAGTACTCTATTTTATATATGTACCACATTTTCTTTTTCCATTCATCTGTTGATGGACACTTAGTTTGCTTCCAAATCTTGGCTATTGGGAATAGTGTTGCTATAAACATGGGAGTGCAGGTATGTCTTCGATGTACTGATATTCTTTCTTTGGGGTATATACCTGGCAGTGGGATTGTTGGGTCATATGGTAGCACAATGTTTAGTTTTTTGAGGAACCACCAAACTGTTTTCTATACTGGCTGTATCAAGTTACATTTCCACCAACAGTGGAGGAGGGTTCCTTTTTCTCCACATCCTTGCCAGCATTTGCTATTGCCTGTCTTTTGAACAAAAGCCATTTTAACTGGGGTGAGATGATATCTCATTATAGGTTTCATTTGCCTGTTTTTGAAGATCAATGATGATTGAACACATTTTCATATACCTGTTTGCCATTTGTATGTCTTCTTTTGAGAAATGTCTTTTCAGATCTTTTGCCCATTTTTTAATTCAGGTTTTTAAAACAGACTTGTTTGAGCTCCTTATATAGTCTGGTTATAATCCCATATCAGATGGATAGTTTGCAAATATTTTCTCCCATTCTGTGGGTCGCCTCTTCACTTTGTTGATTGCTTTCACTGCTCTACACAAGCTTTGTAACTTGTGATCTCATTTGTCCAATTTTGCTTTCCTTGCCTATACTTGGAGGGTATTACTCAAGAAATTTTTGCCCACTCCAATATCCTGGAGAGTTTCCCCAATTTTCTCACATAGTAGTTTCATAGTTTGAGGTCATAGATTTAAGTCTTTAATCCATTTTGATTTTATTTTTGTATAGGGTAACAGATAAGGGTCTACTTTCGTTCTTCTGCATATATATATTCAGTTTTCCCAGCACCATTGATTGAAGAGACTGTCCTTTCCCCTATGTATATTTTTGGCACTTTTGTCAAAAATGAGTTCACTGTAGATGTACAGCCTTATTTCTGGGCTCTCTATTCTTTTCCATAGGTGTATGTGTCTGTTTTTATGCCAGTACCATGATGTTTTGGTTATATAGCTCTGCAGAATAATTTGAAGTCAGGTAATATGATTCCTCCAGTTTTGTTCTTTTTGCTTAGAATAGTTTTGGCTATTCTGGATCTTTTGTGCTTCCATATACATTTTAGGATAGTATGTTCTGTCTATGAAGAATGTTGTCATTGGTATTTTGATAGGGATTGCATTGAATCTGTAGATTGCTTTGGGTGGTATGGACATTTTAACAATATTGATTCTTCCAATCCATGAACATAGAATATTCTTCCATTTCCTTGTGTGTGTTCTCTTCAATTTCTTTCATCAATGTTTCATAGTTTTCGTTGTAGAGAATTTTTACTTCTTTGGTTAAGTTAATTCCAAGGCATTTAATTTTAGTTATAGCTATTATAAATGGGATTACCTTCTTGATTTCTTTTTCAGATTGTTTGCTGTTGGTATATAGAAATGCTACTGATTTTTCTATGTTGATTTTATATCCTGTAACTTTACTAATTTTGTTTATCAGTTCTAGTTCTTTGGTGGAATCTTCAGGTTTTTCCAAATATAAGATCATACCATCTGCAAATAATGATAATTTGATTTTTTCCTTTCCAATTTAGATGTCCTTTATTTCTTTCTCTTGTCTAAATACTCTGGCTAGAACTTCTGCTATCACCTCCTTAGATATGTAAGTTTATATCTTAGATATCTAAGATATGATGGTTTAATCCATGAGTAGAAGATTTATAATGCTCCTCTCCAGTAACAAGCATCTTTCTTTAGTGTATAACTTTCATGTAGTATAGATAAGTAACTGCTGGTGCAGGTAGCTCTCTGGGAGGCTGGCTCTGGCATGTCAGGCTTTTTTTTTTTTTTTTTTAATATAACAACTTTATTGAGGTATAACTCATATACCAGACAATTCATCTGAATTGTAGAATTCAATTACTTTTAACATATTAACAGAGTTGTTGTATTATTCCATTTTCATACTGCTATGAAGAAATACCTGAGACTGAGTAATTTATAAAGAAAAAGAGGTTTAATGGACTCACAGTTCTACATGGCTGCAGAGGCCTCACAATCATGGTGGAAGGCGAAGGGGGAGCAAAGACACGTCTCACATGATGGCAGGCAAGAGAGTGTGTGCAGGGCAACTGCCCTTTATGAAACCATCAGATCTCATGAGACTTATTCATTGTCACAAGAACAGCACGGGAAAAACCTGCCCCCATGATTCAATTACCTCCCACCAGGTCCCTCCCATAACATGTGAGGATTATGGGAGCTATAATTCAAGATAAGATTTGGGCTAAACCAAATCAATTGTAGAACCATCACCACAATCAATTTTAGAACATTTTCATAACATCTAAAGGAAACTCTTATCCATTAGCAGTCACTCCCCATTTCCTCCTAATATCCCTAGATCCTGGCAACCACTAATCTATTTTCTTTATCTCTAGATTTCTCTATTCTAGACATTTCATTTAAATGAAATCATATAATATGTGATGTGGTCTTTTGTGACTCACTTCTTTCATTTGACATAATGTTTTTGAGGTTTATCTATGTTGTACCACGTATCAGAATTTCATTCATTTTTTAGGCTTAATAATATTGCATTGTATGGATTTCCCAAATTTTGCTTACCCATTCATCAATTAATGGGCATTTGAATTACTCCCACTATTTTGCTATTATAAACAACGCTACTTTGAATATTCATGTACAAGTTCTTATGTGGATATATGTTTTCAGTTCTCTCAGGTATATACTTAGGAGTCAAATTTTGGAAATTGTTTGGTCATCTGGTAACTAAATGGCTTAATATTTTGAGGAAGTGGCAGGCTGTTTTCCAAAAGGTCTGAAACATTTTACATGATTACTATCAGTGTATGATTACTATCAGTAATCATTTTACATGATTACTATCAGTGTATTTTTCCTGGCCTGCCTGTATAGGACCACACAATAATTACATGCCTAACATCCCCTATTGACTTCAAGGAGAAATGAACAGTATGAGATAATGCTGCAACTATTAAAATTTCCACCAATCTTTTACACAATGTACCAGAGTCATTAAACTTTCTATTTCAATGATCCTTTTTTGGTGATGAATTTTCTTAATAAACTCTGCATCATATTTCAAATCGTTCCAGAACATTATTGGCAATAATGTTTAATGGACTGTCATACTTCATTTACATTGATCCTAAAAACAGAAGAGAAAAAAGAGAGAAGGGTGCCTGAAGCATTTATCTGTAATGGCAAGTCTTTAGGTCAGCCCCGTCCATTAGGGAAGACAGAGTAGCACTCAGCAAAAATAGAACCAGCCAAAAGTATAGATTGAGAGTAATGTTGTTGTTGTTGTTGTTGTTTTTCTGATGCTCAAGTAAATACTCTGATCTCAGTCTGTCATTCATATAACCACCCTGTATTTAATTACACATTACTCTTCAAATTAGGTAATGTTAACTTAACTTCAGTGCTTGTAGATCTAAGATGATGTATTATATAAATATATCAAATGTTGCAGAGGTACTTATTAAAATATTTATTTTACAAGTTTTACTTTAAACTCTTAGCTAAGTTAAAAAAAAAAAAAAAAAAAAACAGAGATATTGGCCGGGCGCAGTGGCTCAAGCCTGTAATCCCAGCACTTTGGGAGGCCGAGAGGGGCAGATCACGAGATAAGGAGATGGAGACCATCCTGGCTAACACGGTGAAACTCCGTCTCTACTAAAAAATACAAAAAACTAGCCGGGCGAGGTGGCGGGCGCCTGTAGTCCCAGCTACTCGGGAGCCTGAGGCAGGAGAACGGCGTAAACCCAGGAGGCGGAGCTTGCAGTGAGCTGAGATCCGGCCACTGCACTCCAGCCTGGGCGACAGAGCGAGACTGTCTCAAAAAACAAAACAAAACAAAACAAAACCCAGAGATATTTCTTATGTTGGCCCAATGGCCTATTTTATTATTACTATAGTCATTAAAAGTCTAAAGGAAGGTATAGACTAATTCTACTTAAAGCTGAATGATAAACAAATGTGTAATTATTTTGCCATTGCGAGTCTCCTGGAGGGAAGCAAAGTTCCTTCTCTAAGCCCACAATGGTGGCTCTGATAATACTGTGTAATACACAGCTCCCGAGGGCCTGGTGAGAGTCACTTTGTTCTAACAAACCCAAATCAAATAGAATGCAACAGGGAACTTCACAAACAGATTACTCCATCAACAAAGGTTGGAATGCACAATGATCCCCCTTAGCCAATCAAATCTCTATGCTAATAAAGACAAGGCTTGAGAACTACTTAGCTGTTACTACTCATTAGCATAAAAAACTTAGCAGCTGTTTACCATTTCATTAGCATTTTAATGATAGACAATTTGCCATGTTAAACACAGATTGTTTTAAAGTACTGGTAGAACTTCTGAATAAATATAAACTATATTTTCATTATTCCTTCACCTCAACCTTGCTGTTTTCACTTTTAAAACCTACTTTTTAATACTACTTCACCAGGACTTATTGCTTGTTTTTGCAAATGGTAAATAAATAGGGACAAAGTGCATTTTTTTGGACAAGTTCTTTCATGCTCTGATCTCTCTATCTTCATGTTTCAGATTTTGCTGCTGCTGCTGCTAAGAATTCTTTCTCCTCACCTCTGGGTGCCTGAAAGTCAGCAGGAGTTACAAGCAGAAATTTGACCAAAATGCATTGCACTCTGAAAGAAAATGCTTAATTTCTCTAAAAGTCAAGGACTTGCTAAGAAAAAAGGTTGAAAATATAATGATCAGGCATTTCAATGCAAAAGGTGATATAATATACCCATTAAGTTGCTATTCTCATGGGACAGAACCAACCTGTGACTTTTGTATAAACTATTTGGCAATATTACATAAGACACCTCCTATTTGTAGTTCTGTTTCAGAACATGGTATGTAATCTGGAATATATCATAATGAATAAAGTCATGATGAATAAAATCATAACAGGGTTCCACCCTATTTGATAATAAAACTTTTCATATCACTGAATGCATATATTTATCAAACTTCCTGTACTAAAATGAAATACACATATATAAGCATGCATACTCCAAAAATTTAACAGGAATAATTTAACACTCTTGAGAAAGGAATAATACAAAGTGGTCACAGGAGGATAGAAAATTCCAGACAGTAGTTTCACATGTTTAGCAAAAGAAAACTGTTGAAATAGCTGCATAAGGTAGGGGCTGATAAGACCCTGAAAAACGAAGGTGTGGGCCAAGCTGGCTGAGACTAACTGGACCCAACATGGCGCTGGATTTGACCTGGGTTTCACCTAGGATCTCATTCTACTCTCACTAACATACTAAATCACACACCCACCAGTGTCCTGACAGTTCTGAGACCACCCATATTGGGTGTAAAAATTGGTAGCACACAGTTCCAAGAAATCTTCACATCTTTACAGGAATCTTCATGAATATCCCTCCACTTGATTAAAGAAACCCATAAATATAGAAACTCCAAACCCTGTGGTGTGACTCACTTCTTTTGAGTATGCCCACAATCCCCTTCCTTAAGTGTGTACTTTTCACTTTGCAATAAATCTGTACTTTCACTCTATCCCAATTTGTCCTTAAATTCCTTCTCACAACAGCATCAAGAGTCTGGACACCAGACAGAGTTGAGGTCTCACAGGCATTTGGGGATCTCCTCTAGTCTACCAGTTTCACACTTATCATGGAAATTCCATGTATTCATATGAACATGAATTCCCATTAGTATGCAATTACTTTCTTCCATACATTTCACTTTGATGGTAAAATACAAGTTAATTCATCCATAGCTATGAAATCAATAATATGTAAAAGAAAATTTCCTAATATGATCATAAGAAAACTATTATTTCAGTCAACCGCCTCTGTAACATAATAGGTACCTTATTATGTTAATGGATTATGTCATAATATATCACAATACAACCTAACTTAAGGACAGATGACACCTGAAATTATTGCCTTAGTCTTTGGCCTTTAGATATATAATCTTAAAAGTGCATTTAGATTACAACTTTGAGACTTCCTAGTGGCTCTTCTTTATATGCCAAAACAGAAGCAAACAAAACACCTCATTCTTCAAAAGAGTATGCCAGAGTCAACAAATATGCATGAAGAAGCATTTGCAGAATGAGATCAAGTCTGTATCTATTCTATATCCTGCAAGAGCAGTTTCTTCTTATGCCATTATTATGCATGTTCCCGTCAGTGAGTACTGAAATTAAAAACTTAACATATTATAAAAACCTATTGTGGGAGGCGATGTCAATTATAGAACTCCAAAAGATTTCTTTAAAGAAATTTAAATGAGTGGCATTTCAGATTTTCTGCCAAACTCAGTTTTCTCTTTTCATTGCTTTCCCAGCTTTGTTGCACCTAATACTGCATATTTTTTCCCTCATCGGGATAATTGCCAACACAGCATCTCCTCCACTTCTCTCAGCATTTCTTTTCTTTCATTAATCTGCTAGGTGAAGAAAATAATTTACCAAGAGACTATCAAAGCATGGCCACTAAGAGGTGGCTATATGAATAGGGGAGGTGACTGATAAAGGATTTTGCTTTTGAAAAGGTCTCATGATAGCAATAACAGAGACAACATTTTTATAGAACACACTATGTAGCAGGCACTATCCTAAGTTCATTACATATGCAGGTATATATACTCATTTACATGTACTCATGTATATACTTATACATATTTCATCCTCGCAATCTGATTAACAAGGTATTAGCCCCATTTTCCAGATGACAAACTGAGGCACAGAGAGACTAAGCTCAACTTCATATAGTTTGTATGCAGATGAGCCAGAATTAGAACCCAGGCTATTTGACTTCTGAATTCTGCTTTTCACCACCATGCTATGGTCACCAAATTGTACAGGTGAAAACACTCCAGTCATATAGATACATTCTCCAGCTGAGGGAGAAACATTTTACCATAAACCTAAGAGATTTAAAATACTGGACTTCCAAACAGATATAGTATTCAATTGGGAATTAGCTGAAACTTATTTGACCTTAGTGTAGTATCTGATACTTAAATAACCAAGATATATAATGAATATATTTATCTAAAAAGAATCTTCTCCAAATAATAGTATTATTTGATTCAATAAATACTTATGAGGGACTAACAAGGCACAATGCTAACAACTACAGGGATTATGAACTGTATCAGAACTTATTTTACTTTTTAAGATAAGAAAACAATAATAACAACTGCTACCATTTAATGAGATTTTACTGCATGCCAGGTAATGTGCTAAGTGATTTATGTCCCTTATTCTTACTAAATTATAATGCAACTCTGTGATATTTATACTATTATTCCCATTTTACAGATGAGAAAGGTGAGGTTTAGAGTGATTAAAATCACTCAGTATGTGGTAGAGCCTGGGTCCAAACTCCTGTTCATCTGACTTTAAAGCCCATGTCATCATTCCCTAAAGTAGGTTATATGTAAAGTTGTTACATGAAAAAGATTCTGTCATCAAATACATTTAGAAAATGTTGCTTCAACAAAGCTTAAAGCAGTTCTTTTCTGCAACGCAGCTCAGAGTTTTTAATATACTAACAGGCACTGTGGACATCTAGGCAGAAAAAATTTCTTCCCACAATGTTTTGAGCATGGAAACAAGCCTTAAAATTTTTTAAAATTAAGATGACACAGGCAACACTGTTCTACATCTGTTAAAAGCACCAGCTCAGGAGACAGATATGTTAGAACCTGAAGGCTCTTTGGTGCACTGCTTTCTTGTGCAACCTTGGACAATTAACTTTACTTATTTATACCTCCACTGTCTTTTCTATAATTAAGAAAAATAAGAGTAGCTATATCATAGGACGGGTGGGAAAACTAACTGAGATTTTTCTACGCAAATTGCCTAAACCTGTGCCTGATACATAGCCAGTGTTGTATAAGCTTCAGTTACATGGTTACAAACTACTCCCAGTCCTTGATATTATGCCATATCCCAGGAGAGCATGAATAATTAAATCTATTAATACTTACCATAAATGGCAGCGGTCATGTGTTATCAAAAAAATGTTAAGTAGGTTCAAGAGAGAAAGAAATTGTAGCTGGTTCATAAATGGGGTTCATAAATGTTTCCACAGATGAGCTATCTCTTAAGATAAACTTTGAGGAATGGCTTGTGTTTTGAGAGGTATATATGGAAGAATGGGGGAGGGAACTGTATAAACAAAAAGTACATAGAAAACAGAATATGTTGAAGTTAAAAATTTTTTAGGCTCTCAAGGTATTCTTAGGGTTTCTGGATTAAAAGGCAAAACAGAAAATAGAAAAACCAAAAACCAAAACCAAAAATAGAGTATCTTTGTGACCTTGGAGTAAGCGAAGGTCTCTTAAACAGGAAATAAAAGATGCTAATCATAAAAGAAAAAAATTGATGAATATATTCTCTTAATAAGAATGTAGGAAAAAGACACAATCAAGAAAATGAAAAGGCAATCCACAGAGTGGGTGATGATATTCACAATAAATATTTTTTGACAAAGGACCTGAATCTAGAATATAGAACTCCTACAGATCAATAAGAAAATGACAACACTAGATAAATGGGCAAAAGACTTGGACACTTCACAAAAGCATATATTAAAAGGGCCAATAAACATACAAAAATGGTGATTAACTTCATTGGTAGTTAGGAATATGTGAATTACAACTACAATGAGATATCACTACATATCCACAAGAATGGTTCGATCTAATGAAGAAAGATGAAGATTATTAAGTGTCGACAAGGATACAGAGCAACTAGAATTCTATATTAAAGTGCAAATTGCCACAGCTACTTTGAAAAACTACTTGGCAATATCTATTTCACCTGAATATATACATACCATATGACCCAGAAATTTCAGTTCTAGGTATATACCTAACAAAAATGATATGTTCGAGAATGCTTGTAGCAATATTCTTTATAATAGCCCCAAACTGGAAATTAGGCAGTTAATCTATCAACAATAGAAAATAATTTTGGTATGTTCACACAATGAAACATTCATACAATGACATACAGTGATGAGAACAAATGGCACACACTTACATGCAACAACCAATAGATCTTGCAAGCATAACGTTGAAAAAAAGAACTAAAATAAAGGAGTACATGCTGTATGATACCATTTATATAAAGTATAAAACCAGGCAAAGTAATTTATTCTGTTAGGACAGTGGCTCTCCTCACAGCAAGGATGGGATGAGGTGGGGGGTGAGACGACTAAAACAGGGCATTCAGAGTGTCTTCTAGGATGCCAGAAATGTTCTTTCCTTGATCTAGGGGCCAGCTGCATGTGTATGCTATATTTGTGTACATTCAGTCAACTGCACACTTATGTGCACTTTTCTGTATGTTATAAATTAACAGAATTTTTAAAAAATGTAGTCAATGCTATTAATTCTAATAAAATGCTTCGACAAATATAGGCAAAATTTCTCAATAAGAATGTCTTCAAATACTGTCAAGTTTGTATAGTTTTAGGATGACAGTGATGCTTTTTGAGTTCTTTTTTTTCCACTGCCAGCTTGATTTTGCTCAAAATGATTTGTGAGCAAATAAAATTTCTCTTTAAAGCTGATGCTTCCTTGCTGAATTTACGAAGTGAATAGGGGAGACTAACACAGACTCTAGTGATGCCAAAGAGAAAAATGTATATCTAGAACTCTGAGTCTATAAAATCTAACAATTGGCAGTTACGTGCCTGAATTTCCCTTGGGGAAGCTCAGGCTTCCCCCTAAAGAGCTCCGACAGCAGCCACCATGGCAGCAGCCTGGCAGAATGTTACATTTAAAAGTAAATCCTTCTGAGCACTGCACTGAAGTTGATAAGCAATAATGAAGTGCTGCATCAAAAAACATCAGAGAAGCCACATCATGAGGGATTTAAAGCCACAATGTCCTTTGGGTCTTGTAGTAATATGCCAGCTTTTACACAAAACGATGAATCTTTCACCGAGATGCAACAGATGGCTTTTCAGATGCTGTGGCAATAGAATATGTACAGCCAACTGGTGATTCATTTATACCTGAATATCTTGCCCACAGACTGAATTGCTTACATTTAAGTGTTGTAAAAAAATGGATAAGATTTATTTGCTATACTGTACAAACTATAGTTTGGTCAAACATGTGATCTACTTCATTGGCTGCAATCCTTTTTCAAAGCAGCGTTGAAAAGTATGAGAATTTAAGAATTTAAATAAATGTATAGGGTTAAAACTGAATTTAAAATATTTTTGCTTTATCGTAGTTTCTCAGCTTATAACTCAATAGTATTAAGCATGATCATGCAAAAAAAGGAAATTGAAAGAAGAAAAAACAGTATTCCAACAAATGCTTTCTCAAGTTTTCTGCAATAATTTTTAAACACCTGACTTATCAAAAGGGAATGTCATGTGCTTAGTTTCTAAATTACTAAGTCTTTGGAGAAGCCAAAATTATCTCCAGACAGGGCTTTACTAAAATTGTCTGAGGTCGAGAACAGATTGGGAGGTCACAGTGCCTGATGAAATTTACTGGCGAAAAGACCTGGGGTGATGGTCCTGAGCTACATTTGCCTGGTGACTCTCCTAAATGGCATTAAGACCCTTTCTTGAAGTCTGAAGCCTCTTTCTATTACAAACAGAGGAACTATTTGTTGTCCCTGATGCTGATGCTTCCTTGCTGAATTTAGGAAGTGAATAGGGGAGACTAACACAGACTCTAGTGATGCCAAAGAGAAAAATCTATATCTAGAACTCTGAGTCTATAAAATCTAACAATTGGCAGTTATGATGGCAGTCTACAGCATGCTAGCGACCTAATGGCAGTGCAGAACTATCACTTATTTTGGAAACCTCCCTAAAAAATACAACCTTTCCCAGGAAAAGTGCAACAGTGTTACTCAAGTCACTGAATAGTTCTAGAAGAATTACATTTAATAAAATTTTAGAGGTAAGCATAGTTTAGGAATCTACCCTTCATTTTGTGTAACAAAAATGGGATTTGGAGAGCTTAATCTACCATGGTACCTGACTGATGGTAGAACCAAACCTAGAGCTCAGTGCCCATGAACACTGTTTTGAATATTTAAGTCTGTGCAATCAAAGATGTACAGGAATCATGTATTGTCATCATTACCTTCTTAAAAAATTCAAGATTAGTATTTGGCGTGTTTTCTTTTTTAATTTTGACTGAAATTTTAAAGAGAGTATTCATTTAATTAAATGAAATTTTAATTTTACTGTTTTATCAATATGATTAATGGGAGAAATTCAATGAAAGAAAAGCCAGTGTGCTCAAAAGCCAACATTTCTTTCCAGTTTAAAAAACAGCACAAAATTGATTATAACAGCTCATGTTATTTTATTATATATATATAAAACACATATATATGTATTATATATATGTATGTTTTAGATTCATAGGGTACATGTATAGGTTTATATAATGGGTATATTGTATGATGCTGAGGTTTGGGCTGCTAATTATCCTGTTGCCCAAGTAATGAACATAGTACCTGATAGGCTTTCAACCCTTGTCCCCCCTCGCTCCCTCCCTGCTTTTGGAATCTCCAGTATAATGCCTCATTTTAAATACTTCTTTTAATATTCCCAATGGGGAAAAAAAGAGATCAACAAAGTTCATTACAACTATGCTTTAACCATACTGTTCAGATCAATATAACTAATTTAAATAGCCTCATAGTAGGAGGCATACTCACATCTGTGTTGGTGGTTTTTATACTGAAGTACTATCAGAATCACAACAAAAATGCTATCTGAGAAGACACATTTTTTTCAAGTAATGGCAACTGACCTTCTATTTGAGATCAAAGCAGCAGGCCTATTTAGACCTCTGGCTCTGTCTTTAGGCCTCTCCTCTGCAGTTCACACTAAGAGCCAGGCTAAAGGGATCTGGATACAGCAACTCTGAGGTCAGTGCACCCAGCTGCTGCTATAAATTCTAGCTCTAGGGCACAAAATGTTTTTTTCTCCTAGTTTCAGAGAATTTCAGTTCCTGCTTTCAATGTCTAGGCTGTGGCATTTAAGGAACAAAAGGAGAGAAAAGAAAAGAATAGTGGTTTATATAAATTATCCTTTTTAAAAGGGTATTTCCCCCACCCCAAGCTTGTTCAATTTGAGAAAACAGAGTTAATATTTGCTCTGCTAGTGCCCTCTACTCCTGCCTTGGTAGAGAAAAAAGGTTTCTTTAGCTTAAATATTAACCAAAAACTTCATAGCTATTCAAAAGCAGTTGCCCATGTTAAAAATAACAACAAAAAGTAATAAAATCCCAGAAAACACAACTTTGGAATAAATAGAAACAGTAAAAACTGCTCTAAACCCTTTTTGCACCGGTATCCCAAGGTCACCAGAATTATAATGCACTATAGAGTGTTCATAACAAATTCTAGTAAAGTATGATAGCCATGGTGGCCATCATAGAAAAGGCCACTCTTGGTCCTCCATCAGCAAATAAGCCATTCTCACCCAGGAGCGGCAGAGATGGTTTCCATCTGGCAGCCAAGGTTGCTGTGCAAGCAGCATGAAAGCCCCTGTTCCATCCCCATGGAAACCTGGTATGGGGTGCCTGATCTGGCCGTGCCAGGGTCAGAGTGAGCAGAGACTGTGAGGATGGGGTAAAATTGGAGCTACAATGGGAAAAAATGGTGAGGGGATGATCTGGAGAAGGAAGAAAGAGCAGTGCGTTTGGCTTAGTTTTGCAAAGTGGACTAGAATTAGTAGCAATTTCTTGTTTGAAATTTCCTAATATCTTACACCTAAAATGATTTTCTTCCCTTTCACCTCTTCATTGTATGACAGAAATCTGTATAAAATGGAGTGGAGCAAAAACTGCACGAGCAGGAACAACCTAGTAAAGCAGAGCATCTAAGTTTTTCAAACACTGCTGTGGGCAACTGGAAGACAATGTGAGCTCACCCTTTTCCTGAGAAACATGGAATGTTCTGTGACCCAGGGAATGCTTGTACTCCAAAAGGTCTCTAGTGGGTATTTAACAGATTGGGCCGATAGTTGGCCTGGCTTCTTGAAACTCTGCCATTGTCCTGACATCCTAGAAACTGATACTACTTGCTTCAGTCAGGTAGGCAGCTTCTGGGGCACTAGCGATGTGCAAAATATCTCCAATGAACACCCAAGCATTTTCTACACATGAAGGGACTCATCATAAATGGCTGCCTTGGTCCTGTGCATCATGTTATTCTTGTACTATTATACTGACTTTGTACCAGACTTTCTTACATGAAATTTCTTTCTCTTTTCTTTTTTTTTTTTTTTTAACATAGTCATCAAAATTTTTGCTTTACAATTTGACTGTCAGGTTCTTTTTTAAATATCATATAAAATTTATGGTGTACAACGTGATATTTTGATGTACATATATATAGTGAAGTGATCACTAGAGTAAAGCAATTTGACACATTCATTATCTCACTTGGTTACTTGTGTGTGTGGTAAGAGTACCTAAAATCCACTCTTAGAAATTTTCTAACATACAAAATAATATTAACTACTGTCCTCATGCTGTACCTTAGATGTCTAGATATAGTCATCCTATATAATTACAACTTTCTACCTTTTGCCTATATTGGCCTACATCTCCCCATACTCCCCTCTCTCCCACACTCTGATAGCCACCTTTCTATTCTCTGTTTCTATATATTTGACATTAAAAAAAATCTACATATAAAAGATCATGCAGTATTTTTTTTTTCTGGCTTATTTCATTTAACGTAATGTCTTCCAGTCTCATCCATGTTGCTGCAAATGGTAGGATCTTCTTTTTAAAATCTGAATAATATTCTTTATATGGAATTTCATTTTGGCTCCCCAAATGATTCCCTCCTATGCCAGTAATGAACACCAAAAGTCAAGGCCATAATGACTTTTTCCTAAGAAGTCCCACTGAAAGTAGAGCATTTCACACAGCACTCATTATTTTCCTTTTCAATGATTTGCTTTATAAGGCAACAAAGGAATGGAAATATTTTCTTTTAAGACATTTGTTTTAACTAGTGGTCTCTTCTGAATTTCAAACAGACTGTTAAGCTCCCTTTGCTTTAAAAGACACCAAAGGAAAGTACACAATTCATAAAAATGGAACTGGTGCTCAATGTATTTAACTTGAGAAAGCATGCTTCCAGCTCAAAGAAATGCAAAAGAACCCGAAGTTCCAAAACTGCACAATCTCTACAACTTTCCAAACTTTGATTGACTTGTATCTCTGTCTCCTTTTCTCTAACACCAACATTCTCGAACTCTCTCTAATCACTCTTTTCCATAGTTTCCCTCTTTCCCACCTGTCTTTTCTGCCTCTCATCTCTCCTGTTTCTCTCCTGTATGTGACATCTCTGTCTCTGTCTCTCTGTGTTTCTGTACATCTCTGTACCTATCTGTGTGTCTCTTTCATCTCTTTGTCTTTGGCTCCCACCATAATACTTCCAGGGAACTAGAAAGCACTCATAAAATTTGTCATTTGCCTTATTTTGCAACTACATTGTATTGGTTTTGTTTTCAATATTTGCTTCTATAAATCAAAAGATTAATAGCAAGATTATTGTAGTATCAGGTCAAGTTTGTCCCTGTGACAAGATGTAACAATTAAATTAGACCATATCTCTAGTTCTGTCTCCAGTAGTCACTTCAGTTGCAACAACTGAGGATTGTTTTTATTACGTGCTCCCACGATGGTATCTGCCTTCCATGTGAAGGCGAGGGACAAGTTAGAAACTTGAGTGCACCATAGAATTTTATGGTATATTTTTTCAGAAATTCATCATTGTGTCCTGGGTTATACAAATACTATACCATTTCACTGGAGAGCACAAGGTGCTTTTACATATATTAATAGCTTTTTACATATATTTTACACACACCACAATAAGTAGTTTTCTAAACTTTACATGGCTTATGATCATCCCATGTTTTTCTGATGAAGAAAATGATGCTTAGGATAAATAATTCTAGGAAAAGCAAACATAGAAAACAAAGGCCACAGTGAATCTAGCAGTAGAAAATATCTTCTCTAAATCAGGTATGTAATAACTCCACTGAGCAACATTGTCTGCCAAGAGGTCACACATCAGCGTCTCAAGGACCTTGGAAAAATTAATGCATTTTTGGCTTTAACCTGTTCATTTTTGCAAGTCCACTGAACCCTCAGTGTTTATACTTCTAACCCATGAATAAGATAGAATAAAAGAAGTCAATGCTGTTTCAATATTTTTCAAACCACCTGAAATTCCACTGGAGACTATGAGATAAAAACATCTTCCTGTGCCAAGAGTTCCTAAGTCCTTTTCTAATAATATATTTATTCATGTTTTACAAATGGTAAAACTGAAAAAAAAAAAAAAAGGTGGGGAGTAAGGTGGGGGAAATAAAAGGTGGGGGAAAATAAAGTGATAACATTAAAATAGAAATGAAAATTTCACAAGTAACTATTGTATACATACAAATTATACCTACTCTTATAACAGACAATACTCCCTCTTGAGAAGCTAAACTTACCTGGTTTCCAGAGAGATTTCTATGCCCAAGGGTCTAAACAAACACGAAACCATTGAGCTTTGACGTGAACTAGATGGAACATTAAAACTTGAAATGGTGCCTATCATAAAAATCATGTGACAAGAGTGTAAATCACCCACGTCACTCAATTTGATTACAGGCTACCAGCCACTATTCTGTCCATCTGAATGTGGATTCTTGGACATGTATAATCATCAGCTTAAATATACTTTCTGAAAAGAAGTTAAAAAGGAGAGAGAGTTGTAACATACTTGGATTGAACATGAATCTCATTTTTACCTAGTAGTTATTCTGACACAAACTTTGAAAGCTTAAAGAAATGTGGGAAATTAGTTACCTCATCATTATAGTTAGCACAGTGGTTCAATAGTACAACTGAAATACAAACGGGCTAGGAAAATCAAGATAGTATTAGAGAAAGGAATTGCAAAATTAGCAAATTCTATTTGTCTTAATTCTGATACTTTTATCTTTTTCTGAAATTCATTTGACCTGTTTTATATTTTTGTCACATATTTCATAAGAAAGTTCCTTAAGGTGTACATGTGGGTCAGTTAGCAGTGCTTACCTTCGTTTTTAAGGTTACAGTCCACGTTCACATCTGCATTTGAGCATTGTATGAGATGTTACATTTAAAAGTAAATAATTCCATCATTTCAACCTGGTGCTCCTGTGAAATGTGGTGCCAGGAAACAGCCGGCAGGCAGTGCTTCTGAACAAATCATACGTCCTGTAATTGCCGCTTAGCTCTAATTACTATTGAGGATCGTGTTTGCAACTTGATTCCAGGGAGAGGGCAGAATACCTTCTGATGACACAGAACCAAATATATCCTAAAAGACTGACAAGTGGCTTTCTTTCACGTAATTTTTCTGAGTATCTCCCAGCTACTCAAAAACTACCACTCTGTCATGGTAAAATGGAAATAAAGAAAACTGACACCCATATCTCCCTTCTAACAAAGCAATTCAGTTCTCTCAAAATATCTACTTATCCCAACAATTTGGAATTTTCAGTATCACTTATATGTCAAGGGATTATTCCCCCTTAGGTGGGCAACTATATCTTTTAAAATTGCTTTTTATTTCAAAGAGAAATGCATTCTCACAACAAACTTTATATTCTGTTAGACTAGAATAATTTATTTGCATTCTATTAGGTCTGAAGGATTTGTTTCCTTTCCTGTGGAATTCTAGGTTTTAAATAAAGATTCATATAGTTCAAAAAGACTAGAGCAGATGTCAATTTGATGTTGATAAAATTAATAGGTGTGTTTACACATCTCAACTCAGAAACCTAATTTCAGTTATATGGGGTATTATGGTAAAATTGAAGTTATACATGCTTGGAACTAAAATGATTTATTATTTACTCTCATATCTAATTAATTTAACTTTGCATCTAGTGGCATCTGACCATGTTGTCAGAATAAAGTATCTCATATATCCATGTTACACAGTGTGGCTATGACTGAATGGTTGTTTTGCTTATGCTAAGCTGATTGTCATTGATACTGATGAGTTAGCTTAGTGGGCATTTGAATGAATAAAAGAAACTTGAAATGACTGAAGCTTGCAAATGTCAGGAAGGATTTTGCACCTTTGGTTGTGCAACTTAGCACATTTGCTAACCACAGCCAACACTTTAGTGACGTACAGAAAAAATTATATTCATCCAAGTCCTGATTTAGTATATCTGCTTATGTCAGATTTGGACAGTAACTATCAGGGACAGGTAAACCTAAATGAATAATTAGATGCAGCAGACAAAATGGTAATTATAAAACCAGCTCTTAAAAATGGTACATTTTTTTTCCAGTCTCAATGATCTAAGTTATGAATAATAACAAAATAATATTCTAAATGGAACATAGTATGCTAGCTCTATACTTATTTCCCTCCAAATAACAACTGGGCACTCCTTAAGATTACAGTATAATTATAGTCATGGCTGTGGTTTTCACTTAAAAAAAGTCTTCATCTATGATAGCTCTCCCCTAAGAAACCTCTGCTCTGTAGAGATTATGCTGATGGCCTCTTCAAAATATTATTCTTTCATGAAGAAGTATTTCATTCTTTCTTACCTGCTGTTAAATCATGACTGATTCTTGGAGTATTTTTTCTAGAACATTTCCAGATCTGGAATACTAGTGCATCCTTGAACTCCCAAGCTCTTTATTTGTACACCTCACGTATTTTCAGTTTAGTTCAGTAGTACACAAAGTGTGGTCCTCAGACCAGCAGCATCAGCATCACTTGAGAACTTGTCAGAAAAGCAAATTCTGAGGCCTCGCTCCAGATCTACAGAATCATAAATGCTGGGGATGAGGCCCAGTAATCTGTGTTTTAGGCAGCCCCCTACATGACCTGAAACATGCTGATGTTTGAGAACCACTGGTCCATAGTGCAGGTATGTACTAAGACAGTGGGAGAATGGGATAAGGAACACTTAAGCCTCTATGGGGAAAACTACAGGAGAGACTGAGGCTCCACAGAGAGGTGACATTTAAGTGGTTATCTAAAAGATGAGAAGAGCTTGGATGGATCCAAAGGAGGCACCAGGCATCTCTTACCTAGCTAAGTCATCACCTTGAGTTAATGCAGCCCTGCCCTCTCTATAAGACCTTACCCTATCAATCATCATCTTTCTTTAGTCAGTCCATTCTCAAGGAAACAAAACTTGCTTCATTCTTGTTAGTCTCTTAGTCTACCAACTACTTGCTCTTACCTTTTAACTTCTTTTAGAGTAGCCTACCCTTCCTTTGTTTTTGTTTTTTATTATCCCCTCACTTCATAAGCACTATAATCTGGCTTATGATTTCTCTAGCAAAATAAAACTAGGGTTCTGAAGGCCTCTATCGGTCCTCCTTGACCTCTCTACCACCGGTAGAATATAATCCCATTTCTAAATTACCTCTTTTCCAAGCTCAGCTTTTGTATTTCTAACCCCAACTTTTGCATTTTCCCTCCCACCTGCATCCCATTGGCACCTCAAGTTTGATTGTACAAAATTAAACTACTTATCCCAGCCTCCCTGCCCCTATCCCCTCACCTCACTCCCTAAAGGATATTTCTTCTCTGCTGGTCTTTACTTCGTCACATGCAGACCCTAAAACTTGAAGCTGTATATTACTTCTCCCTCTTCCTTGTCCCTGAATCCAGTTAGTTTTATGACATCTGTCCACCTCGTTTCCTTTTTCATGCCCATTGCCATTACCTTCATTTAGGTCCTCATTAGCTGTTCTAAGCACTGTTGTAATCATTATATTACCCTTGTAGTCAAATGAATTCTTTTTTTTTTTTTTGAGCCAGTCTCCTCTTATGCATCAAGGCTGCAGATTGCAGTGGCGGATCTCAGCTCACTGCCAGCTCCGCTACTCCCGGAGTTCACATGCATTCTCCTGCCTCAGCCTCAGTGGCTGGGACTACGAAGCCGCCACCTCGCCCGGCTAGTTTTTGGTATTTTTAGTAGAGGCAGTTTCACCCGTGTTAGCCAGGATGGTCTCCGATCTCCTGACCTGGTGATCCACCTGCTAGGCCTCCCAAAGTGCTGGGATTACAGGCAGGTACGACCTTCAAATGAATTCTTAAGAAGAACAGCTTAAATCAATCATTATCCTACTCAAACATCTCCTGCGGCTCGCCTCAGTGAGTTACGGGCTTTGTAATACCATACACCTGTTTAAATCTCTACTCTGCTACTCACCAGCTAGGAAACATTACATAAATTAATTGACTTAGCCCCAATTTTCTCAGATGACAAGCAGGAATAAAATAGTAATCATATCTCTTGAGGAGCTCTGAAGGAAATAATACACGTAAATTCCTGCCATGGTGGCTAGAGACCTGAAGGATTTAGTGAATGGTGAGCATTATTACTACTATCACCATAGAATCCAATTCCAATGCCACAGTTCAGCATCCAACACTATCCTCAAACTTAAATGAAAACTGTTTTCTCACACTTTATAAGATTTATTAATCCAAATTATCTCTCAAGGCAGGCCCCATATCTTATTTTTCTTTTTGTCTCTGGCCTCTTAGGCATTGCCTTACACTTGGTAATTGCTACAGGAATGTTCACTGCATGAAGCACTAGCTGGTTCTTGTACATACACACTTTCTGAGTTCTATCACTTTTTTTCATGCCGTCATGCCTTCCAGGATGCTCTTCCCTTTTTGTCTCCTTTTAAATTCTCTCCATTTTCAAGTGACACTTTAAATGCTATCTCTTCCAGGAAGCCTTCCCTCTTTTTTCAGAAGAAAGCATTTTGCTTTCCTCAGAATCTGCAATGCATTTTATTTACATCTCCATTACAGTACTTAAGACTGTTGATAACCTGCAATGCATTTTATTTACATCTCCATTACAGCACTTAAGACTGTTGATTGTGTATTACTTGTGCATGTGTCTTCTTCCCCAAAGAGTTCTAAGCTCTTCTGGTTTAGAGACCAGATTTAATTTACTGCTGTTTGTCTAGGGCCCTGCCCAGAGAACGCACTTAATGAATGTGTTGTGAATGTAGGCGTAAGGGAAGGGCATCTGTATTTTTAATATAAGAACTGTGCTGCTGCATACGATCTGATTAAAGGTTTTATTGCTCATTGATAATTATGATCATCTTCAAAGAGTACATGGATTATGAGAATTACAGAAACAAGTTTAAGACCTCTTATAAATGAAGTATGTTCCTAATTTTGGCTTAAAGGCTGTACTCTAGAATCCGGAAGCATTTTTCATGGAAATAATAATTCCTGGGATAGTCAAAAGCTTAATTAATTAAGCTCGAAAGCTTAATTAACCTGCAGGACAGCTGTGTAAGATATAGCATTGCATTAGCAATAGCACCTCAATGCCAATCCTACTATAAGGGGTCTTGAAAAGGAGTCAATAGCCTATGAGTGTTTATGAAGACACTCAGTCTTCCTTGCAAAACATAAAGCCATGACTTTTGTTTTCTTTTTTATATTTTAAGACGTACTCAGAAAGCCATATTCTGAAGCCAACTTAGTTGTATATTCGAATGGTTACTTTTCATTGCCAGGATGAATGTGACCTGGTTAAAGAATTAATTTATAACTGTCGATTATAAATTGTAAATGTAGAAAATGGACTATAAAGTCCACATATTCGAACACTCAGAAATAATTTTATTTTTAATTTATAATTCTAAATTATAGTTTTCATGTCTTCACTTTGGATTAATTTTAAATGGACTATGGCTTCTGATTCTTCAGCTTCAGTTCCTGCATCCGAATCCCCCTGACAAATGCATAATGACTTGTTGACAAATTTTTAATAACATTCACTGGGGAGGGGAACTGTTACTTTAGAGTAACTCTTGAGTGAGTAATTTTTTTTTTTTTTTTTTTAGACGGGGTCTCACTCTGTCACCCGGGCTGGAGTGCAGTGGTGTGATCTCGACTCACTGCAACCTCCGCCTCCTGGGTTCAAGTGATTCTCCCTGCTTCAGTCTCCCGAGTAGATGAGATTACAGGCACCAGCCACCACGCCTGGCTAATTTTGTATTTTCAGTCGAGACAGGGTTTCACCATGTTGGCCAGGTTGGTCTCGAACTCCTGACCTCAAGTGGTCCACCCGCCTCAGCCTCACGAATTGCTGGGATTATAGGCGCTGAGTCACCGTGCCAGGCCCATAATCTTTTTTAATGAAAAAATTATGGCCCTTCTAGTCATCTGAATTGCAATTTTGGATTTTCACAAGTTTACTTATTTAAAGCAGCAGGCAAACCTAGAAACAAGCTATCTGTGGGGGGAAAAAACACAAACATATTTTCACTGTTACTTTTGCTTCCACCATCACTAAGCTAGACATTATAGTAAATTGAAAACTGAGGTCACTGGTCCTAAAGGTGCTTTTCTATTTAGAGAACAAAAATAATATATCCAAAAACAATTAGAGACTAATACAAAGACACATAAAGTTTAATGTAAATTAGTGGCACAGATATAGAAGAAGTGGTACAGGACAGATCATAACATCCACAGGGCAGGAAGCTTTGTTTCATTCACGAATGTATTCTAAGCACCAGGAACAATGCCTTGCACATATTGTCAGCTCAACAGCCACTGCAATCAAAGGAGAGACAAAAGTGGGCTAGAATAGCTGGGGAAAGTTTCACTGTGAAGGCAGGACTTGAGCAAGACCTTAAAATATGTGACTCTTTGATTCCTCCTTAGCTTCCACTTACATCCAGACTATTGGGAAGTCCTGTTGTCTCCACCTCCAACATAGGCTGCAGATCTTCCTGCTTCCGTCCATGTCACTGTCACATACTAGTCTGAGATACCAACATTTGTCTGAACTGCAGTTAAGGGATCTTAAGGGCTCTTAAGGGATCTTATGGCTCTTAAGGGATCTTTCTGGGACCACTTATGGTCTCTGACATTTGGTTCTCACACAGCAGCCAAGCAAACTGTTTAAAAATACAAATCTGATCATGTCACTCCAGTGGAACAGCTTCCCACAGCACCTGGAATAAAATCAAACCCCTTGCTATGGCCTATAGTCAACACATGTTTAATTAAGCCCCTGCCTACTTCCAAAACCTCACCGAGTACTGCCTCTCCTCCCCAGCCCCCACGATCTAAGCTTCCTTCCTCTCTCTTTCCCAAACACATCACATTCATTCTATCTCAGGCTTTTGCCTTTGCTGTTCCCTCATCATGAAACTCGCTGCTCCCATTTCAGTTGTGCCTCAGCTCAGTTATCACCTCAGTGAGCCCCTCCCTCTATTACACTGCTCTGTTTTATTTACTTTATGGCACTTATTTGTCTCTAAAATGACCATGTTTTACTCATTTACTTGTTCATTATCTCCTCTTACTAAAACATCATCTCCACAAGGGTAACAACTCTATTCCCAGTTTCTAGAGCAGGGCCAGGCCTATGGTAGGTACTCAATACATATTTTGAATGAATGAATGACCACACTTTTCCAGCATTTTCAAATGTGAAGATACTATTTTAGCATCAAATGGTTTCAAGGACTTCTCACATAGTATTAGTGTTATTTTTTCTCTCGGTATTCACTGACCATATTCAAAGCCGTTATGAAGTTAGCAACATTTAAAGTACAGTGGTATTTCATTATCACAGTAGGGTTGACATACATTTGGCAAAAATATGTTGAGTATGTGTGAGAAATGGTATTTATTCAATCTGTCAAATTGAAATCTATCAAACTTACTACGCATTTCTATTCACAGGTACATAAAGATCCTCAGCCCACAGATGTCAGTGAAGCCATTAATTGATATTCAGATTTGATAAAAGAAGACGGAAGGAATGGCAGAGGTCCTAGTTAAAACTTTCTTGAGACCAAGATAAGAAAAACTCTATTTAAAGACTTATCCTAAACTGAGGATAAACTAACTTATTTTCTAAACCATCTAACACCTAGAGTTTATTAGTCATCTTTACTCATTTGTATAACAATATCTGACACTTACATAACATTTATTATGCACCAACACTGTTCTATACACTTACGTATATTAATTCACCTAATTTTCAAATTAACACAGTAAAGGAAGAACCTGCTATTACCTGCATTCTCTACATGAGGAAACAGGGCACAGAAAGACAAAATATCTTCCCCAAGATCCTGAAGAAGACACGCATCAGAGCTGGGGTTCAGTTCAAACACATGTAGTTTGGCTCTAGAGCCCATACTTTTACCACTATGTTATGCTGCCTTGCTGATATAAGGAGGTATCATTTTTACACTAGTAAAATATCTCTTGTGCCATCCACAGCATAAAAGCAAAATTGCTTATCAGATGTCAGTTACTCCTAAATATGCATATTTTACTCTTAAACATTCTTAAGTAGTATCTTCTTGATTACTGCCAAATAAGGCTCTGAAATACTTCACAGCAAGTAACTTTATGAAGCAGTTCTATATCACGTGGGAAATCATGAGGAAAATCTAAATCAAATACCAAATCTCACGGTGCCTTTAATATCACTGTGAAAACAGCATAATTTTCTAGGACATGTTGTGAAGGCTGAGGTGATAAGATAGCATATCTTAAAATGACTTGAAACAAAAAATGTATTTGTGAGCATATTCCCAAATCACCACAAATGTTCTGTTTTCACAGGTTATAACATGAGGACACAGAACTCACCTTAATATATAAGGTCTTTAAGTGTGCAAAGCACAGTGCTTTCTGCACAGTATTGGGTCAAGCTGTTTATGAAGAAAGGTCAATATTGGCTTATAGCACCAAGGTTATAGACATAGTCCAAGAAAGAATTCCAATAAGACTTAGGTTGTTCTGTCATTCATATAAGGCCCTTCATTTATTTCCTCATTTAGTCCCTCCTTTTTGAAGAGATTAGCTGTCTTATGAAATGTGAATGAGTCAAGGAGGAGTTGACTATCCTGACCATATCCCATGTTATGCAACTTGACCCCTATGTAATAAATCTTCCTAGAAGCAGGTCTTTTCCAAATGGGGCCTGTCCTCACTATTCTCATGTGATACTTGGCAAATGAGGTATTCTGAGTCTGACTGGACACTTCTCTGCTCCTCAGCTGACAACTCTTTAATACAGATGTCAGCTGGAAAACTTTACTGGGCACGTAGGGGATCAGAACTTTTGAATCATGTCCAGCCAAGAGAGTCCATCATCTCTCAGCTCTCTGCTGCCCTGCCCCATCCCAACACCAACATACAATTCCTACAAGTCCTCTGAGCTCTGATGGCACAGAACATGGGAGGCGGAAACGATGGGCTCTCAACATGAAGCTGGTTCCTTTGTGAGTTCACTAAGGCAGAAAAATCTGTACATTTCTGTGATCCATTCTTTAATAAAAATTTTGGGGGCTTGGGAATAAATGTGAAGGAACTGAGGGCCTTTTATCATAGCGTATGTAGCCTTAGAGTCAGACCCCAGTTCAAATTTTGCTTTTACCATTTAATAGTGAAAAGACTTTGCAGAAGTGCTTATTCTCTGAGCCTCAATTTTCTCATCAGAAATAATACCTGTCTTTTTTTAGATTTGGAAGGGGAAGGACACTTATACAATGCTTAACACAGTGTCTGGCACAGTGTGCGTTCAATAAATGGTAGTTCTCTCTTTGTTTCTCTGATTCTGAAGAGAGCCAGGTGTTTGGAGGCTGGCATTTAGAAATGCCTATAATATCCTCAACATATTCCGTTTTTATTGGTTTTCTCTTTATTTTGGCTTTACGCCAGGGATTCTTAAATTAGGATCCATGGACCACCCCCTCTCCAGGAATTGTATGCAAATATTTGCAACCATGCTTATTTCTCAGAGAGAGGAATCAGAGTTAATCAATTCACAAGGGATTCTGTGATTCAAAGGGATTAAAAATGTCCGCATATGTTTCTGAAAAGTTGCAAACAAACCGAATCTCTTTTTTTAAATCAAATTTTATTTTTAATGTACTAGAAGAGTCTGCGAGTAAAAGGGACTCTACAATGAATCTTTCTATAAAGCAAACACTTGTTTCATAAACTGCATATTTAATCCAGGTTTTTTCAGTTTTTGCATACCACATTTGATTAAAGTAGAATATATAGTGATATTACATGCATAGTAGCTAACTTCCATGAACAATTTAAACACACCTTGTGGGGTCAAGTTCAAGTTCAGTGTACACTTAAAGAGAAAGAACTCCAGAAAGTCCTTGCTCTTAACTGGACAAAGTCTTCGTTATTCTCTGCTCCAAATATCTCATTTTATGGAGGAAGAAATTGAGGTTCTGAGAGGTTATGTGACTTGCCCAAGGTCATCACAATAGTTATGGACAATGAGGAATAACAGCTGTAAAAATAATGACAGTGATTATGATGATGATGACAGCACTGTGATCTATTGAGCATTTACTTAAGCTAAGCCTTTTTAAGACTCTAACCTCACATACTTTCACTGCAAGCCCGAAGGACGATTACCTCTCTTCAGCAGATGAGGCACTCTGCCCAGGGCTCCATAGTCAGCAAAGGGACAACTGAGAACAAAATCCAGCTCACAACTCATAGCCCTGTTTTGGCTTTCCACATTGTGCTCTTAATCAGTACTTGAAACTGCTTCCCAGAACACGACAGAACAGAGAGTCATGTGGTCTTGAAATACAAACAATTAAAAGGTTAGTTAGCAAAGATTCAGTTACAACCTTTAAGTTCTATTCATATTTTCAGATGGGGTTTTACAAATACAATATTAGACGGTTCTTGCTAATGCTACACTTTCACAAATATACACTAGGAGTACAATCTCTAGAACAAGTCCAGATCATCTCCTGCTTGTAGTAGAGCTCTTAGACACAACCCTCCTACCCAGTTCTTAGGCCAAAGAGATCGGCCCACATTGTCTATGCCTTCCCTACCCCTCCTTCTAGACCACATGCTGGGTTCCTGGGATTCTGTAAGTCCATGCCCTAATCGCCCTCGGACTACTTCCAAGTCCTGTGTAGGTCTCTTTTCCAGATCCCTTCCTGTGAAGTGGGCAACACCTGTGTGGGCCTGGGAGTGGCCTCAGGGTGGCTATTTTCAGAAAACGTAGTTGGGCTTCCATGTTCTGGCAGAGAACTTTGAGGTGTCTAGGAATTCTAAAATAATACCTGGCCTTCTCAGATATTTATGAATAAAAAAATCCATGTATTCAAACATCCAACTGACTTTCAATGATGGCTAAAAGCCAAATAATGTACTAGATGTTAAGTATATAATGATGGACCAGAAACCTTCAGCCCCTGCCTTCATGGAGCTAACTGCCTTGTGAAGGGTTCACTTGAACACACAGACATTTACAATACAGAGTGATAGTGTGGCAATAGGAAAAATACTGATATGCTGAGGGTACATAATTCTTTCATAGGTGTCCAGTAAGACTTTTTTGAAAAAGTAAGGTCCAAGCTGAAAACCTGAAGAGTAGAATTTACCTAGGCAAAAGGGAATATGACAGGAGAAGAGGAAGAACTGATCCAGGTATGTTTTGAGAAAACTACACATAAAGCCAGACCTGGAGCCAGAATAAGCATGGTGTCCTGAATTGAAAGATTTTCAGTATTGACTAAAGTTTTCTCTGGGGTAAGAAATGTTCCTGGAGAGGTAAGCTGGGATCACCCCAATGCAGGTCCTATAAGTCAGGTTAATGTGCTTAGAATTGTCCTAAAGACAGTAAAGAGCCAAAGACAGATTTTAAATAAGAGCATGCCATGCTGAAGCTTTCATGTACGAACATCAGTGGTTGGAGAATAAATTATGTCTATGTGCAAGAGGAGCTCATGGCGAAGTCTGGGTGGGAAAAGAGAGGCTGATAGAGCTAAGGAGTTCAAGCAGAAGGCATTGTAGTAACGTATGTGAGAGACAATTTGAGTATGAACTGAAGGTTAGGCGGTAGTGAGAAAAGAATACAGACAAAAGAGGACATGATAACTGATAACTGATAACTGATTGGAGACAGGACTAATATCCAGTGGACTATTCAGCAAGGCTTCCAGCTTGGGTAGGTGGAGGGGCCTGTCACGGAGAAAGAACACAGAAGGAGAGGTCAGCTTGGAGGGAAATGTTATTTCTAAGCTTGACCTGAAAACCCCTCCAGCTCAGGGATTTTGGTTTTTACCTTCCCATACTACCACCAAGACTGAGGGTGCAAGGCCTGTGTGCTAGACTGTACGGGCCTCTCCTTCCCACTAAGCCCTGTTTATTCTGTACCACCAAAAAGAAGGGCAGACAAACAACAGCCATGAATAAAGGGAATTCTTAAATGAGGCTCTCATGTATAATTCCTCTGTCAAAGATAATCAGTTGTTTAAAATATGTGGCTATCATTAAAGTTACCAGGACTATTGAAGAAATAATAAAGTAGCAGAATTTCCACCATTGTATTTGATTTTCAGGTATTTCAAATCTTATAGCAAGAATTCAGATTTATCAATACTTCAAGAATCTGTTCTCAAGTATTTGATGTTAACATAATAAATGTTGATACTTTAAAGTTGAAGAAAGTGACTTAGGAATGGCGAACTCATATCTTCTGTAACACATCTTTTCAGACTTTGCATATGCATTTCACAGTATATCTCTAGCAGCAATTAATCTTTATTAATAGATCTGAATTACGATCTTCTCTCAATCTCCAAGAATTTCACATGAAAAATTCCGGAAGAAAAATTTTAAGCAATAGCACTTAGACTTGGATGAAAGGAATAGTATAATTTTAATTTTAATTTTGCCAAAACACCAAACTGATATGCTAACAATACTTTGTGAGGCCAGCAGCTATCAGGAAAAAAGAAAAACCAAAAAACATAAAACTAAATGATAGGTTCAGGTTTTTTTGAAAACAACCTTTTCGAAAGTAAAATTTATCATTTTGCTCAATATTGATGAATATTAGTTGTATTTATTAGTTATATTATGTGCTGTAAAGTTAGGGCTTTTTAAAAATAAAAAATTTAGATTAAAAGCTAAATTTAAGAAAGTTACTTTTGAACTTTTTAACAATTGTGCTATGTGAAGTTTTGAAGTTAAAAAAGTAGACATCAATACTCTGTAAGGGAAAAATAAAAAACGGATGAGAAAGCTTTCAAGGGCTTCATAAATATTTTAAGTAAGCTCAGAGGAAAAAGACAAGTTGTGTGTCAGCAATGCCAAAGTTACTCAGATCTACTGCCTATGTGGCTTTGGATAAAAGTCTTAATTTTTTACATTTCAGTCTCAGTGAATACGAGAACTAGAATAAAAAGAAACTCGCCAAAATGCCATAAAAATAAGGTTATTAATGAGCTCTGACACAACTTGATAAAAAGTATAGCATTATTATTACAACATCTATCTTATTTTCTCTTTCCACAGAAGTGTATCCTGTGAACCAAAAGGAATGACTTTTAAAATCACTCCTTTACTGTAATGCTGTTTAAGATCCATAACAAACTCTTCACTCATGAGGAATGGGCAAATAAAAATTAACAATTTGAGGGTGCTTTAACAGAAGTATGACTCAGGCCTGGATTAAGGGGTTTGAATCCTGCACACAAACTGCATTTTACAATAGGGAAAATATAGGTAAACCACAATCTATTTGGGGAAAAACAAAACTGTACCTTTCTGTGGATAAAACACAGATCAGAAGTGATACTAATCAGATAGGAAGTATTGTTCTTGCTCAGAACAATAAATGAACTCAGTACAATTAAATGAACTTTTCCGTTTATCCTTCTCAATAATTTTTAGGAGTCAGTGCAAATAACAAAGTAGAAAGTCTATGGAAGCAGAATCTAAAGTATCCCTGTTTGGCTCTGAGCAAGATATTTATCTGCTCTATCCTGAATAAGGAGCAGAGTGGGCTAAAAAATATCTCTGAGTAAACAATGACAAAATCTGCTGGGTAACCACTAAAATAATGAATATTGAAGCACTTGCGTTACAGTCAAATCAACTGTAGCTACTTACAGGAAAAGACAATTAAAAGCCACAAAACCTATAAACAAACTAGATGGAAGCAATACTAAGGAAGTTAATCTGAAGTCATACTTGTACACTGAAGAAATTATATTCTTCACATAGCATAGATTGTGCACATTTATAAGTATGGACACAGCAACAGCTAACCACTGCCTTCTCTTAAGGTTCTGAAGAGTTAGGGAAGGAAGGAGGGATGTTAGGGAAGGAAGGAGGGATGTTAGGGAGTCAGGGCTTTACCTAAGGAGAGAAGCTCCTTGCTTCACTTGCTCTCTCACTCCTCCCTTCTTGAACTTCTTAAAGCCCTGCCTTCTAGGACATTTCTCTCTCTAGGCCCTCCTCTAGTCTCTCTAATCAAATTGCTTTCTCTTTTTCCAACTGCCTTTCTTCTTTCATTTCCGTGTATGTTGATGCTGCTCAGATGTCAACATCGGTCTTCTGCTGGTGGCCCTCTACCCTCTCTGGATGGTCTCCCTGCCTCTCAGGGTATCATCTCTCTGTCAATGACTGCTACTCAGAGCTCAGGCCTCTACCCCAGGCCTCAGCTCTGTATATCCAGATACCTGCTGGGTATTGCCAACTGGATGTCCCATAACCATGCTGAAAGCCAAATTTATCTGGGCTGGGAGAATTTGCTCTGCGATATGACAATAAACTTATTCATCCTGCGATAACAAAACATATATGTAGAAGAAGAAGTCAGTGCCAAAAAGTGAGAAAAAAATAAAAACAAGATTTCATACAAATATTAACTATACCAGAATTATATGTTTCAACTATAGTTAGAATGATCTGATTACAAATTAAATGTAACATAATTTGAACTTTAAGTTCAAATGAACGATAGCACTTTGTTTGGTTGGGTTTGTTTTGCCCCTCACCAAATGTTAAAACCAGACTGAGAAGCAGAAGTCGAAATGCTATTTATTTGGAATTCTCATTGGCCTGCAAGCATTGCTCCTTTCCTTGGAAAGCTTTTCTTCCTACAGGAGAAACTTTCAAAGGCCACTTGTCTGGGAGTGAGGCTCCATGTGGTAGCTGATTCTGCCTACTTTACTGCAGAATGCCAGACCCAGGGGAAGAATATCAAGAAAAAAAAAAAAAAGAAAGCAAAAGGGAGGAAAGAATTAATATAGTTCTCTCTCTACCAAAATTTCTGCATGAAGAATAAGTGTTAGTTATGCCCAAGTGTTTTGGTATTCTTAAAAGACTTTTGTTTTTTTAAAAGGGAGGTACCCATGTTTTTAGTTTATATTCTTGACCCAGTGCTGCTATAATGCCCATGGGATAGTTAAAAATTTTAAAGTGCTACAAGATTTTCATTAAAAATCTATTAGAATTTCCTCATGGGTTCATTTTAAAAGTAAAGGTTGGAACACTTTTAAATGATAATATGTTGCATAAAAACTTTAACTTGTTTCTTCCCTTAGATAACTCCTCTCCTTGTATTCTTTAAATTAGACGATGGCAACTCTGCCACAACACTTGCCCCCTGCCTCTCCTTTTCTTCCCACAGGCACACAGTTACGAGGTTTTACATTTGTAACCTTCCAATACGCCTCAAATCCATCTCTGCGACTCACTTCTGCCCTAGTTCAGACCCTCATGTCTTCACATCATTACTGGACTCCTTCACTCCAGTTTTAATCTCTTTGGATCCATGTCCCATGCCACTGCCAGAACAATATATCTAAAAATCCAAAGTGAACCACATCACTCTTGTGCTTAAAATCCTTTTTTTCCATTTATCCATTTGACACATAATGTCCTGAGGGTTAGGGCCTATGAGCCACATCTATGTGTGATGTTGGGAATGTGGCCTAAACAAGACAGTTGGGGTACCCATGCCCATGGAGCTTCACCTTCATCATGTCATTACACTATGGCCTACATGGTCATAAATCTGACTTTTCTATGCATCATTAAGAGAAGAAGTATCTTTTTGACTCACTAAGGTTGGATGAAGTATTCCTTCACTTTATTCCTGTAATAGATATTCCACATCACCATAATTACTGCATTATATTGTGAGCATCTTTCTATAAGCACACAATCATATATCCAGTTCTGGACAAATATTTAATGACTAACAAATTTGAACATGATTCATAAATTCAATATAGTCTATAATGACTTCAGAGAAAACTGCTGGCAAGAGATACTGATAATACAGAGAGGTAATTCAGGGAAGAGACCAGGAAGCAGGAGGTGTTTGGATCTCATCTCTAAGCCATATCCACATAAGCTTATAAAATTCAGGCAGTTCAGCAAACACAGGGTAAGTCCAATTGATCATCTTGTTCCAGGAATCTCTGCTGCACTGCTTACCCCCTTGATCAAGGTGTTAATTAAGTATGTTATGATAAAAACAGGTCCTTTTGCTAGAGAAAGTTTGAGGAAAAATCTCATAACAGATGGCTTTAAGCATTCCTCAGATGAGATATAAAGAATCCAGAATCCAGGAGAAAACTGAATATGAAAATATATTGAGGCAGTAGAAAGTATCATTATCTACAAATGAATACTTATGGCATGGAGAAGAGCCCTGTAACATTGGGCTAATAGAGTAAAACCTAAGACTGTCCAGGAAGCTTTAGAACCCTCTATGAGAAAATAAGCAGGCCACCCAGGCCCCGACGGACTAAAGGGATCTTACTTTTTTAAGGTCAAAATTAGTGGGGAATAAGCCAAAACTATTTTCTGAGATGGTAGAATAATATTTTTTTTCATTTAAAGCTACTTCTAGTTCTAATGAGAGTACTTGATATAAAGTTGAATTGTATCAGATATATAAATCTCACACTGAAACATAAAGTTTCTCTAATAGCATATGCCAAAAAGTATACCTGAATATAGTTCCTTTCCTTCTGTAAGACCCATTATTGTAATTCTCTAATCATATAGTGTCAGCATCTACTTTAAAGAGAAACATTGCCCATGCATGCCAGTATGTTTCTGGTAGAAAATGTGATAACTGGACCTACGTTCCTTTATAATTATTAATCTTGGGGAAAAATAAAGTTAATTTAAGGGTTTATTAAAACCTTATACATTGCAAAACTTCTTATTCTTATCAGAAAAAACTATAATGGCTTTTTACAAACGTTTGGATAATTATGTGTCAGTATTCCTAATAAATTATAATATGAATACTAGTTATGGCCACAGTAAGGAAAACAATGAATAAACTAATTGTTTACTGGTTTGTGCTGTCTTTACTAAAAAAAAATACTGGTGGCTATGAATAAATGTCAATGTGTTTGCTTTTCTGCAATTCTTCATAGGCTGATAATATTTAACTCTCATAATGTTTTTAAGCTAACATATATCCATTTTTTATATTATGCAATCAGTAAGTATCTAAATAGGTTTTCCCTCCTTCACAATTACTGATTACTTAATCACATAATCATATGCTATTATTGTTGGCTAGACACCTTAGACATTAATCACTTTCCTCAACTAGTGACAGTACTCTGAATGTGGGATGTATATGTGTGTTTGTGCATCCATATACACATTGATAGATTCTTCGGATAATGTGTATATTTATGTATGTTGCACATTTAAGAACTATAGACTTCCATTCAGAAGCTCTAATTCATTTATAAATTCATTCAAATACTTCTTAAGCATCTACTACAAACCAGTGCCTGTGTTCATTCTAAGACAGGGTCCCTGCTCTTAAGAGGTAGTTGGGAAAAGAAAACAAATATGTTACAAGGGCAATAAATGAGTTATGTCCAAGGTAATGAGTAACTCTCCTTTCTGAGTACACACTACAAGTTAAGCCATATCTTAAAACTGTAACAATTATACACAAAAGCAAACTAATGTAGTAGGCACATTCATCTTGCCCTCCCAAATCAAGATGGTTAGAGGATGTGTGTGGTACCTATGTGTGTACAGTCACTCTGAGACTATGAGGGACAGAATGAAAATAATTTTGTTATAATCTACCTCACTCATATACACATTCATAGTTGCCCTGCCCAGATACTGAGAACCATTTTGGATCAACACAAGTCATTTGCATTATTAATTGCCAATCATGATGATGCTCAGAATTGAATCACTTCCATACCTAGTGGGAAACAGTTCTTTTGCCTTTTAAGGTCATTAGATTCTGTTCCTAAAGCTTGAAAGTCACAGTGGCCCTTCACTGTTTGTTCAGCTGATCACAAATCAGAAGTAATGACATTTACATTGCTAATAAACTTTGAGTCAAGTGTTTTAACTCTTGGTTTGGTAGAGTTTCTTCTACCTGAGAAAAACTTATTTGACCTCCTTTATGAAATCTGAACATTCTCTTACTTGTATATCCATAAACACACACTCATATTAAATCTAGAAGTGCATAAAATTCCCTAATTATTTCCATATGAGAATCAGGAATGATGTGCAAAACAAATTAAAATATATGTTGTTACCTTATCCTGACATACACAGTAAATTACCTGATAAATCTGGGAACATTAAAAGAGTACCTTCCAGTCATTATGGTTGACATAAGCCTATGGGACAATGACCTCTTATGTTGGGTTTGTAGAATTAGACTAATAGAAAAATATGTATTTTGATGGAGATTAAATCCTGGCTAATGTGGAGAAAAACTGAAAATTTTATTAATTAGGCTTTTCAGTATACCAAATTTCAAGCAGCTAAATCTTTGCTTCCTTAATATTTCTTTGATCACAATTATTAGCATATACTGAGTGTTACTGGCTTACTGGTGTGAGATTAAAAACTGAGAATACCAAACAGCTTCTTTTATTAATGAGAACAAAATGACCTCAATCTAAAGCAAGATAACTAAATGACCTCATACCAAAGTTAGATAACTAAAAAATCCCACTGGCTTGCTTAAAGTATAACTGATAGCTTTTTAAAATATCTGCTAATTGTTAACTGCTTTAATCTGTCGCTTGACCAAGCATGAATATATATATGAATAAATATATAAATAAATATACACAGAGACAGATGTTGATAATTAAGATGCTCATATCTCAATAAAATCCATATTATAAATTTTATAACACTTATAAACTTGTAAAGTGTTTGGGGATCTTTCAATAGCTCGTATAATTTAAATAATACTTTATCCTAAAGTCCAATAAAACATAAATTCAGAGTTAAATTTAATGAATAGGATTTGATATGTGCTTAAAAATAATAACCAACAATTTTGAACATTTTTCTATGTAGCAGATGCTTTGTTATATCTATGTATTATATAATTTGATTTTCATTAGAACACTATAAGGTGGACTCTATTATTTGCATGTCACAGAGAAGATTGAGAAATTTTAGTGAGTTAAGTAACTTGCCCACTTACTGTTAATAAGTGACAGAACTTGGATTGAAACCAAATTTTAGTGGCTCCAGAGCCAAATTCAGCTAATGTGGTTTAGAAATTTGAAGCCCTGGAATGGAATCTCGGTGTTAATCAACTATTATTCCTAAGACCTTAGAGAAATCATTGAACATTCCAAACTTCAATTTTCTAATGTATGAAATAGAGCCAATGCAACATCCCAATCATTCTCACCAAATTACCATGAGGATTCAAGAAATAATGTAAGCAAGAAAAATGCAGAGTGCTCTACAAGTATCATTTTATCACGTTTTAATTTCTTAACATTTTATAACTCCCAAGGTATTCTGCGGGTCCAAAAACTGACATTAAACCAGAGATCTCATTAGAAAAAGAGAGTTTAGGAAGCCACTAGTGCAATCTTCCACCATAGGAAATTTTAGGCAGGTTGCCCAGAATGGCATAGGGAAAATACTAGAAAAGACACTCACTCTTTGTGGATACCATAATAAATGAAAGAAAGACCAGCATTATGGACTGAGTATTTATGTCCCCCTTACCCCCATAATTCATATTTTAAAGTCCTAATCACCAACGTGACTGTATTTGTAGACAGGCCAGGAGGCCAGGTGAGGAGGTGATAAAGGTCAAATGAGGTAATAAAGGTGGGCCCTAATCTAATAGGGCTAGTTCCCTTATAAGTAGAGAAAGAGATATCAGAGCACTCTCTTTTTAACATCGAAGGACACAGTGAGAAGGGGGCATCTGCAAGCCGGGAAAAGAGCCCTCACCAGAAACTGAATTGGCTGAAGACTAGTTCTTGGACTTCTCAGTCTTCAGAACTATAAAAAATTTGTTAAGCAAGTCTATGGCATTTTGTTACAGCTGCCCAAGCAAACTAATATAGCTGGTATCATGTTCACCCATCATGTTGCAAAGAGCAGGGCCAACTGAAACCTGTCGAGCTGCCAGCTGGGGAGCAGTGTGGTCTGACAAATCACATGAGGGGCTGACAACCTGGAGTTGTGGCCTATGGAATGTAAGAATGTCTGTCCTAGGCAAGGTTAGCATGAATGGGGCTCAGTATAAACTACTTTCCCTGGAATGAAACTGTCCAAGTTCAGCAGGTTACTGTAAATATCCTTAGGAAACAATTAAACCAAACCAAGAAAAATGAAAATAGATCCTTAAAGGTACAGTCCCATGTATGTAAATACAAATTATGGCAAAAGCTTAAAACTGAATCCATGCAAAGAGTAGACAGGAGCAAAATTATGATTACAGAATTTACAACTGTGCAACAAAAGAATTTCTACATTAATAATAAGTAACAGTTTACTTTGTATCTTTCCTTTTTTACCAAGCATGGTTCCTTCTAAATCTACTAGAGTTTCCTGAACTAGAAGGGAAACTAGTTGTTACATATAAAAACTAGTACACTTAAAAAAATTACTTCTGCAGCTTATTTTCCTTAGGATGAATAGAAGATCTTATTTTTTTGCAAAGCTGTGTTTTAATTTACAAGAAGATGAGCAATTTTCAAATGCAAACATAGTTTCCTAGGAAGGTCTATCCTTAATTCTGAGTGATTTAAAAGTCACAGTTGGCAAAACGTTTCTCCTTACCTATTCCTTTCACACTAATTATCTTCCAGGTGATTTAATGAGAATGTCATTTGCTGAGCATTTATTCCATGTGAGGCACTACTCTAGGTACTTATGGTAGGCACTGCTAGTTGTCTTTCCAATCTGCAAAATACTAGAAGTATGAGCTCAGCAAATTGCTTCCTAGCTAAGGAAAGCATTTCCCAGAATTCCTTGCAGCTAGCTGGGCCCACATGACTGGGTTCTGGCCAATGGGATATGAGTGGAAGTGATAACTTCCAGGTCATGCCCTTGGAAAGAAAGGTGTGTTTCCTCCTTTTTTCCTTCCTGTAATCTGGAATGTATAAGTAGTAGTGAGTTAAGCCTGTAAAAAATAATTGCACACCAGAAGTGCCTAAGCAAAAAGATGGAGTAGACTGGACTCCCAATAAGCTGTAATAACATTTCTGAATTGTTAGGTGAGACAGAAACAAGCCTCTGTCTTATGAAAACCATTTTATTATTGAGCTCTTGTTACAGTAAAGTACCCTGTATTTTCATTAATAGAGGACTGTAAATATGCCTTGTAAGTTCTCACTACTCCAATTTTACTAGCAAATTTAGGCTTAGAGAGATTTTAAAACTTCCTCATAACCACTTTGGTAGTAAGTGGTGAGGCTGGTTTTTAAATCAAGTACCTTTCCCATTAGATCTTTTATACACTAATAGAGAGAAAATGACTAATTTATAAAAAATTAGAACTGTGCAGTTTTCAACCCCCAATCTATTAATTTCACAGGATTATAAAAAGACTTCAATTTCCTTGGATTAGCATTAGTGCTACAAACCCTTATTTTTCTAATAAAGTGTCTAGCAGTTGGTTACCAGCTCCTCCAGGACTTATATTTCATAAAATGTTCCATTAGGAAAATTAAGGAGAAAAAGTATGCTGATTCTCCTGGAGTATGAAATGGAGAGCTGCTAGTCAGGATGCTACAACAATTTACAGAATAATATACTAAGCACGCACAATAACTCAGAAACAGATCAGAGGGTGTTTTGTGAGTGTGCACTGTCTTCCCTGGTATTATCTTTAGGTACTCCTTTAGTTCTTGAGGAGACATCAAGGAACAAATTAGACAAAGTCCCTATACACATGGAGATTATATTCAAATGCATCCACTATAGATAATGCCCTACAAAAATTAACAAGTTTTCAATGTGTGCCAGTAATTTGCATTTTAAAAATAAACTTCCTAATTTGGAATAATTCTAAATTTATAGAAAAATTATAAAGGTAGTACAGAGGGTTCTCATTTCCACTAATGTTAAAATCTTATGTTATCACATTTTTTTTTTTTTTGAGACGGAGTTTCATTCTCATTGCCCAGGCCGGAGTGCAATCATGCGGTCTCAGTTCACTGTAACCTCCGCCTCCTGGGTTCAAGCGATTCTCCTCCCTCAGCCTCCCAATTATTTGGGATTATAGGCATGAGCCACCTCACCCAGCTAATTTTGCATTTTTAGTAGAGACAAGGTTTCACCATGTTGGTCAGGCTGGTCTTGAACTCCTGACCTCAGGTGATCGATCTGGAAGGTTCTTTCAAAGAGAGGAGGCATTACCTTCTTCACCCTGTCCTGTAGTCAGTTGCTTTCCACATATAAGTGATAGGCATTTTGAGTATCAAGGTCACACTTTAGGCATAGTAAAATGTTGAGGCTAAAAAGGGCTGGGATTTCTTAATGACTCTGAGGAGTCGTCAAATCAATCTTGTATTTCAGACCTCCAGACTTCTTTTATGTGGGAGAAAAATAAACTATCAATTTAAGCCATTATTATCAGGGCTCTGTTTCTGTGTCAAATTCAATTCCTAACTAATATAGAGAGTTTGGAGAAGAGGCAGAAGGAAGTAACATTTATTGAGGCCTTGCTATATATCAAGTACTTTATATATTTTAATTTATATAATCATCAAAACAACTTTATGCTTATTAGTTAAGAATATTGAAGATTAGTGAGGCTAAGATACTTGCTTAGGGTTATATAAGTCAGTTTTGAAACTAAGCCAGAATTTAAACCAAACTTTGCTTTCCCATAACAGCATGCTGAAGTATCTTGCATATAATAGGTACTCAGACCTATTATTGGTTACTAGGAATGGATACATTTACCTGTATTACTTGTTGAGTGAGGTATAACAATGTACATGTTATACATTGTTATACCTCACTCAACAAGTAATACAGGTAAATATCTAAATAAATACAATTGCATATACTTAAATAGACAACAAAATAGAGACACACATCCATAGTTTGAGTCCTCCTACTATCCACATGATCAGCATCTCAAACAGTGGAATTGGCATCAGGGCCATTTCAGGAGTGAAACCTCAGATCTTACTGCCCTCAGTGCACATATAAATTATACGTTTTCTCTCTGGGCCAGAATGAAAAACCATTCAAACCATCCATCAACATACCCACTCAGTTTATACATTCATATTTACTGAGCATCTACCATATGCCAAACAACCTGCTACTTGTGTACACACTGTTGAAGACGACATAGTCCCTGTTCTCCAAAAGCATATTGTCTAGTGGGAGAAACAGAAGAATAAGTAGGTAATTACAATAGAGCACAGTTTTTCAACCTTGGCATTCATGACATTTTGAACTGAATAATTCAGTGTTGTAGGGTGCTATGCACTGTAGAATATTATAGGGATGTAGGTAGCATCCCTGGCCTCTACCTACTAGATGCCAGTAGCATCCTGACCCCTTGTTATAACAAAAAATGTCTCCAGACATTGTCAAGTGTCCCTGGTGGAGCGGGGGCGCAAAATCATCCTCCTACCACCTATCCTTTCACCCCCTGAGCAATTGAGAACTGCTGCAATGCAGTATAAAATACTACAAAATGACAAAAGAAAGACAGGCATTGAACAACATGAGTCTAGGGACAGGAAAGTTTTCTGAAGGAGGGAACACCTTCACAAAGGCCTGAAAGTTCCACACAATTCAGCCAGATGAAGAATATAGATGTTTCATATGTGTATCAGGAAGGCCTCTGAGCATGTGCAAAGACTCAGAGTTTATAATGAGTACAACATATCCGGAGGATTAAAGGTGGCTTAGAAGGCATGGATTGTGGAAGTATGCATGAGGGAAGTAGGAAAAGCTACATATGTCTACTGAGGAATGCAGAGGAGAAGAAAGAAGGGGTTCAGTTTTGGATATGTTGAATTTGAGTTGCCTGAGGGACAACCAGGTGTAGATGTCCAAAAGACAGTTAGATTTCCATTTCTGAAACATAGGGGCATGACTCAGGCCAGAAGAATGAACACCACCTACATATAGATGCCATATATATAAATGAAATGACCCAGGGAGAGTGCGGTGTTTGAATGAGGAGCCCATGGACCTGACAGTGACAAGGGAGACAGAGGTGAAGGAAAATCAGGGCAGTCCTGATGTCACACACAGAGAGCAAATGAGGAGAGTTTCATAACATAGCATAAAGGTCAAGTAAGATGAGGAGTGACACACATCCACGGGATTTGGAAATTAGGGAGACATTGGTGACCCTTGCCAGAAGTACCTTATTGGTATGTTCTAGGTGGCAGCCAGCTTACAGTGGGCTGGAGTGAATGGGATGGGATAAAAGAGAGATACTTTCAAGACATTTGGCAGAAAGTAATGGAATGATGTAAAGACAGCGCTTATGGTAGGATAAGAAACAAATGTTCCCCAAGTAAAAAAGGAAAACATTAGCATGAGTTCTGTCTTCAGGTTATGTGGATGCTGTTTATAGGCTGCTCTTGTTTCTGGCTCTCGGAGTCTCCTGGGTATTTATATTGACCTACCTCATGGAATTTCTGAATGTAAGCACCAATGGATTGTTTGCCTTTTAACAGAACACCACATGATTCAGGGTGTCTTTATAGTACCTATTTACTTGCCTACGGTAATGTCTTCTAAATGACAAATTAACTTTAATACCTGACTCATTCTGCACTACCGTTATAGGGCTCCCTTTAAAAAGAGAACGACTCCAATAGTTTAAAAGCAATGAATTCAAAACAATATGCCATTATATCTGTCAAGATCTAAAAATATATTTCCATTAAGTGTTTATGGAAATCCCTCCTCGAATTGAGAGGTTTCAGTATGTAATCTAACAGCCTTGGAATAAATGACTCACGGGGGATGAAAGCTGAAAGGATGTTACAGACTTTCTTCCTCTTTCCTCAACCCTCATTTAATCAGTGATTTTATAGGAATCACTTTCCTCACATCTTTTAGTTCTGTTCCTTCTACTCGATGGCTACTACTCTGACCTTTATCATCTCTTCCATGTACCTCTGCAATAGCCTCCTGAATGGTTTCCTTGCTTACCTTTGCCAAGCCTTTGCTATACTTTGCAAGAATGATATTTCTAGAACACATATATGAACAGTTCACAAACTCTACTTAGAACCCTGTCATAGAGTCTCACAAATTCTGAAATCCTTATGTCATAGAAAGGCTTTTCCATTTGTTCCAATGATCCTTTGCATATTTTATCTTATACTTATATTCCAGCCATAAAGGAACACTGTTAGGTCCTGGAGCTTTATGCTGACTCGTTCCTATAGACCTGTGCTCTGATAGTTTCCATCGCGATATTTATCTGGATAGTGACATTCAAACTCAGTTCAAACATTTCATCTGTTAAGCCTTCATGAATTTCATCTTTCTCAACTAAACCTAGATAGGATTGACAGCTTTTATTTTGGTGCCCCCAATGTACATCATACAAATTTCTGTAACAGTCTCAAAACCACTTTTTTGCATGCATTTGTTTTTATAGATGTCTTTTCTATTAAACAGTCACTTCCTTGAAGACAGGGGCTGATTTTTACATTTTTATGTCTCACTAAAATATGGCATATCAGCGGCCCTGTAGAATCTGTTTAAAGGAATCTAGTCTAAGCCTCTATTATTACTAATAAGGAAACAAGGCCCAAAAGAAGCTAAATGACTTGCCTAAGGTCACTCATCTAATGAAAGGCTGAGTGAAGAATAGAAGCTGCAGCTATTTTCTGACTTACAGCTCTTGTGCTAAACTCGACTTCCACCACATTGATTGAAAAGGAGGGCACCCAGGGCCCAGCTCTGTAGGTTGCCAACTTGGTTCAAGAAGGTTTTAATATGAAATATTTAAGTAAATATTTAATGAGGAGCTATTACTCTTTTTTGGTTGAAAGAAACAGTGAGCTAGATCATTTTTAAATGATCTATTATTGGCCAGGCACAGTGGCTCACGCCTGTAATCCCAGCACTTTGGGAAGCCAAGGCGGGTGGATCACAAGGTCAGGAGTTCGAGACCAGCCTGGTCAACATGGTTAAACCCTGTCTCTACTAAAAATACAAAAAAATTAGCCGGGCATGGTGGCATGCACCTGTCATCCCAGCTACTCAGGAGACTGAGGCAGGAGAACTGCTTGAACCCAGGAGGTGGAGGTTGTAGTGAGTTAAGATCACACCATTGCACTCTAGCCTGGGCAAAAGAGTGAGACTCCATCTCAAAAAAACAACAAAAAATTATGTAGTATTTTGCTTTATATTTACCTTCCTCTCTATTTCCCACTCTCTTCCACCTGTTTGACGTTACCAGTTAGCACTTGGGTATTTTTAAAGGCCTTCAAAATCTTTAAATACACACCAGCTGAAGACAAACTAATATGTTACCACATTCCTGTTGCCAGAATACTTGTCTCAGTTTAAGAAGTTACTCTAAATATTTCATAAAATAACCTATAATAGGTTAAATTGTTTTAGTTTGTTTGGCTTCTAAAACGTATGAATAAAAATGAGAGAGTAATAAACTCTCCAGGACTTCCCTAGAATTATGTGACTAAGTTGCTTTTTACGAGAAAACCATCTTTGGAATAGATTACAATTTTTTAAGTGACCATGATGATAACTAGTTTGTCCTTTTCATTCATGACCACAGTAAAACAGAGCACTTAACTGATGAATCTGTTTTATTTGGAATGTTTTAATAGTTCTTGGCATATAACATTAATATGTAAAGGCTTTAAAGAGCCCATTAAAGCACTGCACAACAAGCTGCATTTTAATAATGCAGAGACTATCTGAGATGGAGGCTAATTTCTATTATTTAGGTACCATAAACAAAAATAAAAACTTTCCCAAAAAGCTGAAGCTCTAAGTAGAAGAGGTTTAAAATGCACATGTCCTACAGATGGCAGAACTTAAACATCACTCCCAGAAGCACAGGAAAAAAGAAAAGATTTTAAAAATTCCCTCCAAGTCCAGGCTTGTTTCAAGTCTTCTGCTCATAAGAAGATCAAGGGTACTATGAACATTCAACTTCTATTTTCTCCTAATATAAGTCCCGTTCTTTAATCTCTGAAATAAAACAAACTTGCCCCATGTTTAGAGTCTCTCAAAAGATAAAATGGTCTTTCATATTCCTTTAGGAGTTGATGGCACTTGAATACAAAGACCTGACACACTGAGGTGAGGCTTCTCTCTGTCTCTCTCTCTCTCTCTCTCTCTATTTTCTTTTTTTGTTTTTTTTCCAAGACGGAGTCTCGCTCTGTCGCCCAGGCTGGAGTGCAGTGGCACCATCTCAGCTCACTGCAAGCTCCGCCTCCCGGGTTCACGCCATTCTCCTGCCTCAGCCTCCCGAGTAGCTGGGACTACAGGCGCCCGCCGCCTCACCCGGCTAGTTTTTTGTATTTTTAGTAGAGACGGGGTTTCACCGCGTTAGCGAGCATGGTCTCAATCTCCTGACCTCGTGATCCGCCCGCCTCGGCCTCCCGCTTCTCTCTTAATGAGCAAAACTTCTGATATTAAAAAAAAATGCCATTCTGCCTGGGCAAACGTTTATCTCAAAGAGGGGGAATGACTAGGAAAGATTATTTTTCTCATCTTTTACTGAGTATGCTAGAAGTGAAGACTCAGTCCTGCCATTCCGCATGCAAGCAGGGAGAAAGAGGGTGGTATTTGAGTTCTCTCACACTTACCCACCATGATTGCTAAAATCCTTTTCCAACTTAGACTCTCTCTCCTGGGAAGGAGCCCGAGGCCATGAAAACCACTCACTTATCATATGCCACACCGCAGTGATCCTCTTGAGCAGACATCTTGGACTGCCATAATTTGCTTGACAGTCCTGAGGTCAGCCTGCCTAGTGACTGAAGATTCTTTTCTTTTCCATCTTCAAATGTTACGATGTACTGCCCTTTGTGTACATGGATGATGTCTCCGACCCACCACCAATGGCGGTGAGTCTGAAAACGAAAATGTGAGGATCATACAATAGGGCTGAGCTTTAGCGGCTACACACAGAAGGGAAATGCCACGAAAAACAAGGACTCTTGCAAAATGCTGCCCGGCACTGCCGAGAGAGCTCTGCAACAATCTACATGTTAGGATTTCGGAAACCTGCTTCCACCTGACCTGAAACCTCCTGCCTCTGTGGTATTTTCCATATTTTGGACTTAGTTTTCAGGCCAATATCTATTATCTGAAACAGTTTCATGAGTTAACTGGTACCCCATATCTTTTCAGTGACAAAGAAGCATTAAATAATAATCATACCCAAGCACCTTGGGAAGAATTAAGGAAGGTATGTCAGCTTTAATTTAGAATTTTCTTGTTACTTGTCAGTTTGCCTCTCAGACTTAATGCCAGGAGGGAGTAAAAAATCATCATTACTCCCTAGTTGCTCAATGACATACATGAAATGAATAGGAGGCTTAACTCTGGTCTAACTGGCTCAATTTCTGCTTGTATCAGCAGAGAGCCAGAGACTGAATGATCCAGCTTCCTGTCCATAATCCCATCAAGTTCAAACCAGGTAGGGATACCCAGACACATGTACATATTCCATAGGGAGAGAAGAATACCAAAGAGGAGAACAAAAGAAGTCTTGGAAAAGGGAGAGGATGACTTTATTTTTAAAGTGGGCTGGTTGGGAAGCAGTGTGAGGATTTCTTTAATCCATGGCTCTTCCTTGTTGTGCAGAGAAGGGGAAAGAAATGGTAGCTCTAGATTACATGCCTATTTCCTATTTGTATATACACATTGATGCTAAGCCTAACATGTGAATATCTTAGAGGGTCCCAGAGTTTCAAAATAATTAACCAAATCTCACTTTACCTCACTACCTCTATGATTAAAACGAAAAATGTCAATGAAACACCATCAGTTTAGTCACCGGATACAAGCAGGTATGTGAAGAGTCCCACTGTGTGTGTCTTATGGAAAGCTATGCACCGGGCCAATCTGAAAAGAGGATGTTATTGTGATGTGAATGCTTATTGTTAGTCTGAAACCTACTGTTGATCTGCTAATTTTTCTTTTGTGAGGCAGATCTAATTATAGTCAGATATCCAATTCTGTATTCATTAAACCATCACCAAAGTGACAAAAGTGACAATGGGAAAAAAATTAGCATGACATAGCAGAAAGTACATGTTCAAAAAGGACTGAGTTAACATCTCTGCTATTGTGTAGGGTCTGTGTGTGACCCTGGAGAAGTCACCTAACTTCTCTAATCTTCTGCTGCCACTCCCTGCAATGGGGAAACCATTATTTATGTCAGTGGGTTGTGCTCATCTTCCAGGGTTATCAGGATTGAACAGGAGAGGGCACATACCCTGGAGTCAGACCACTGGGACTTGAACTAATGCTCCTCAACTTCAGACAGCTTAGGCAAGGGAGTGAACCTCTTTGTGTCTCTGATCTCTCATTTGTAAGAGACGGGTTATGTTAGAATTTGTTTCATGGGATTAAACGAGACAATGCATACATGGGGTTTAAGCCCAATGTCTGGTAACTGGACTTCTACCTGTGCCATTTTGCCTATTTTACCTGTGACTGTTGTTATCACTATCTTGCCATCCAGAATGTGCTACTGTTCACTAATTTGTGGCTTTCTTTATTTCTCCATTTTAGATTCTTTTTCTGCACTCCTGAGAATTTTACGTGTTTAATGCTACATAAATATCATTTGGTTATTTCAGCTTCCCCTTGAGATAAATGTTTTTACCTGACTGATACGGTTTGGCTCTGCATCTTCACCCAAATCTCATCTTGAATTGTAATCCCTATGTGTCAAGGGAGGGACCTTATGGGAGGTAATTGGATCATGGGGGTGATTTCCCCCATGCTGTTCTCATGAGATCTGATTACTTAAAAGTGGCAGTTTCCTTTGCACTGTCTCTCTCCTGCTGCCATGTAAGATGTCTCCAACATCCCCCTTACCTTCCACCATGATTGTAAGTTTCCTGAGGCTTCCCCCACCATGTGGAACTGAGTCAATTAAAACTCTTTCCTTTATAATCATCCAGTCTCAGGTAGTATCTTTATAGCAGTGTGAGAATGAACTAATACACTGACCCACATTTACTTATAATGACTATAGTACCAACAGTCCTAGAAAGTTAAGGTTTAATGGGATGTTAGGGATTTTCTAATTATCCACTACCTGTTACAAAGATAAAGTATCTTAGTCCCAGAGTGGTTCATTTACAACACACACACACACGCGCGCGCGCGCGCACACACACACACACACAATTCAAGCTCTTAGAAAGTTTCTGTGTAATAATAGAAAATTATTTTATGTTATTTTAAAACTTCTTTTAAATATATATTTCCTATTCATTTCATATAATCACAAATGTTCCCTCTGTCCTTTCTATATTATCTGTATAGTGTGGTTTCAAAACTTTTTTTCTCAGCTTTCCAGTAGTTCTTAGATTAAGGAAAAATGGGAATATTTATATTAGAACATGTCTTACTTTGAGTAGAATATATACCTTATTGACCAGGGAAATACAGACAGCAATGAAAGGGCTTTGGGTATATGACTCCCAAGCAGTATTATAGAACCCAGTGGGAGGCAGGGGTTGGCCTGGCTAATATTGCTTTTCTTAAATGACTTTGCTTAATGTTCACCTTTAGAAAGCTGCTCTTTGCTGATGAAACTTTAACTTAATCTTTTCTAAACAGGGTTAATTTAAAAGCAAGTCGTAACTGTTCAGTCCAAATGGTGACCTCAGTACTTGGTAAGGCTTTAGGGTAGAGAGTAAAGCCACTGAACTTTCTCTCTCTGCTTGGCTTATACTTTGCTTTGCCTAGCTAACATTAGATTCTCTCTTTTTTCCCCCATAAATTGGATATGATGGAATGTGTGGATTTGTCCTCATTAATAGATAAACTGAGGCTCAGGCAGAACCTTTCAGTGATTTACCAAGTGTCAGAGCTGTAGGTTGAATCTTGAGTTTCCCTCCAGGGCCATTCTATAAGATCACTTGGACCCCAGGGTTCCTTCTGCCCCAGTGACTTCAAGTAGCAGCTCATTTTCTTTTTTCTTAGTGAAAAACAGGCTCAGAGCATGCCCTATATAGTCCATAGTGTGAAAAGGAGGTGTTGTTAACAGCAATATAATTAGGTATCTTGTGATTAAAACTTGGGCAGAAACAATATCTTTTCAAAAGTCACACCACTGAAACCTGCACATGCTCCATTTATGAAGAATAAATAGCTATGAATCCTCTAAACACTGAGACAAATCTCAAGGCTGGCAGATCTCTCTCTTTCCCTGCTCTTCTACCCCTTTACACTGTCTTCCAGAAAACACGTTGCTCTCTCAGCAGTGGTGCAGTTAAGAGCTCTCTATGCCCTCTTCCCCTGGTTGTTCATGCAGGCAAATACAAAGTCTATTTGGAAAAAAAAAACCATGTTTATTTAAATAACTTAAATGCCATTTTTATAACTCATAAGTATAGCACTGACCACTGTAATTTAATAGTCTCAGTTAGCTGGATGGCTAAAATACACAATTCAATCATAACATGGGCTCTACTATTTTCGTAGAAGGCTTTCCTTTGGTAATAAGTACACCTCACTAAAAAACTGAGAATGAAAGCAAGACGTTGTGATTAACTCCATGTCATCTTCACCACAGCAGGAACTCACAGCAAATTCTACCCTAGGAAAGTGCTAATACTTAGTAATTGGGAAGAACACTGAATAAAAGTATACTGTAAGATCTTTGGACTATATATATATACACACACACACATATACATATATATATATATATATATATATATATATATTTTTTTTTTTTTTTTTTGAGATGGAGTCTCGCTCTGTCACCCAGGCTGGAGTGCAGTGGCATGATCTCGGCTCACTGCAAGCTCTGCCTCCCGGGTTCACGCCATTCTCCTGCCTCAGCCTCCTGAGTAGCTGGGACTACAGGCGCCCGGCATCAGACCTGGCTAATTTTTTTGTATTTGTAGTAGAGACGTAGAGACGGGGTTTCACCGTGTTAGCCAGAATGGTCTCGATCTCCTGTCCTCCTGATCTGCCCGCCTCAGCCTCCCAAAATGCTGGGATTACAGGCTCAAGCCACAGCACCCGGCCTGAACAATATTTTTTTTACAGTAAAGAATATACTACGAAAACTCCTTTGGAATTATGTTCTATTGTTTCATGGTCCAGATGGGGTTGCTGCATTATGTTAATTATTAACGAGATTTAAAAAAAATTAAACAGAAGTATGTTAGTTCTAGTTGAAGGCCGTATGTCTAAACTGCTCATGGAAGGTTTTTGGCAACTCTAATCCTCCTATACTTTACTTCTCTGTGTGTTTTTGTTATTAAGAGCAGGTTCCAATGGATTCTCAAAAATCTCTACAACCTTATATTAAGTACATAAGGGAATGTCAATTTTCATATGGGAATATGGTCTGTTACAACTACCTGGGGACTCTAAAATCTAAGCTTTTGCAGTGAGCTTTATCAATCCAACCCACCATAAAAAGTTACTGTTCAAAGGCAAGACAAAGGAAATAACTTCCCCAGGATTGAATAGAATTCTCCCCAAACATTCAGATCGCTTTCAATTATGATAAAAATGGATTACTTGCTGTCAATGGGACTGATAGTAAAACCTGGTTTGAGGGAAGAAATATTTTTTTGAAAAACTACAATAAACACTGAAATATAACAAAATAAAACTCAGAAATTGTAAATGAAACAAAATAAAGTATCTGAAAAAGACATTATTATTATTCTTTTTGCCGAACATTCCAAATATTCAGTTTTCCATTTCAATACTTTTTCCTTACCAAAAATTATTAGCAACAATGGTATTCTTGAACAAGTTATTTTTAAAAAAGCCATCAGGAATACATTTGATTAAATCTCCATTTACATTTCTGAAATACAATTTCAAATAAGAATTCTCACTAGGATTATTTTTCTTAAATTACTAACTTGAACATATACTTTCATTTATTATACATGTTCAAGAATGCTGAGCAGTTCAATCTTCATGCATAGAATAATTACTTAAATACTTGAAAACATCCCCAAAAGATAACATAGCTCTGAAGAGTACACAGATACTCAAGTGTCAAGAAAAGCAATTCTGTCCTTATGGTTATTAACAAGAGACTAGCTAAGCCTGGTTCTACCAAAATGTCAACTACTGTCAACATTTTTAGAGAAAGTTCTTACACTTGTCTATACCATCCTTTAACTCATCTAAGTTATAACTAAGGTGATGATGTAATTTATCATCCAAACCAGGACAGTTTAGAGAATGAAAGGGGATGCTATTAATAGTCATAGGCCAGGAAGGCCCCCCAAAAAATGAGCTAAGTGGTCACTTTAGTTATAGCCATCCTCCTTCATAATCTTTCTCCTGTCAAGAGCGTACACATGCAATAGTCCCCTTCTCCCAATTACAATGTTCATTTCCAGGGCATATAAGTCAAGATGAGAAAGGGAAGAGGGGAGAGGAAAATCAGGCAGACTGCTTTCAACTCTGTAAAAGAAAAGCAGTCAAAAAGAAACAGAAGACCAAATAAAACAAGATCAGTTACTAAGGGAGGGCAAAAGTTAAAAAAATTCACTTCACTCCCCCAATTATTTGTTTTGAGCTTGTTTTTGCTTTCCTTTTAGCTCCTAGCCTAGTAGTATAGATTAGTAGTTTTAGATTAGTAATTTGTTATTGTTATAAAGCAGCTGTAACTTCAACTTAATTTGGCAGTCACATAAACAAATCTAAATAAACATTAGAAAAAAAAGTGGTTAATTCCATCAGGTTTCATTAATGAACAGTACTCAAAGCTACTGAAAATGGTCCAGTGCTCTCAAATGGCAGTATGCTAATTTAGTCATGGTCAACTCGTCATCATACACTTTATAATATACCTACTTTTTTGCGTACGTTACAGCAGGGAAGAGACTGTTCACCACTACTGATTTCTAGTCTTCTTTGTGACTACCTATATCTCAGCCCCAGTGTTCTGACTGTAAGTCACAGAAAATAATACCCTAACATATGACTTGAGCCAGCAAATGGCACTTGGCCTAAGGTTGACTCAGTTACTAAAACTACCAGCACTGCTGTAAGCCCATTATAAGCTGATGTTATTTTTGACACTAATATTTTTGAAGCCAGTTCAGATAAAGAGGAGGCTCAATGCCAAAATATGCTTGTAAGTAAGTAGGACTCTCACCTCAGGACAACAATATCTTATTCAGACCATGATACCAAGCCATGGTCTCAGTTGATATAGGTAAACTCTTTTTTTTTTTTTTTTTCTGTTTTGTTTTTTTTAGACAAGATCTCATTCTGCCACCCCAGCTGGAGTGCAGTGGCCTAATCATGGTTTACTGCAGGCTCAACCTCCTGGGCTTAAGCAATCCCCCGACCTCAGCCTCCTGAGTAGCAGGGTACAGACACATGTTCCCACGTGCAGCTAGTGAACTTAAGTTAGAAACGACTAGAAAAAGACTTTGTAGACCTATGATAATATGATAAAGCAAATTTTATGTAGGCATAAGATAAATGCCAATAAAAATAATCTGACTTTTATCTTTATTTACTTCACTATTAATCACCCAATAGGGAATTTATACTGGAAAAAAATGAAAACTATCACTTAAAAGAATTAATGAAAATCTGAAACTAGGAAGATTGAAAGGAAAAAAATCATCCATAGGGTGTCTGATATTTTTATTACTACCTCCAAAATGAAGAGTTTGCCTTCCTCAATGAAATGGCTTTCTAAGGCCTTTTTAATTTAAATCATTATGTCCCTATGGGAGATATTTATGGGTTATTCAACAACTATGCCAACTTTCTTCTAATGTTTCTTCCTATAAAGCTTAAAAACTACGTTTCCTATATGTTCTCCCATGGATGATTTAGGTTCCATCATTCAGGAATGCTAAAGTAGGTCACATGGGCCTAAGGCATCTGGCTGTAATGCTGTGGGCTGTGGCAGAAGTGCAGGGTAGTGATAGTTCCTAATGGTGGCAGCAGCCACAGCTCTTTGAGCAGCCCAGTTCTGTGATCGGGCTTTAGAAGTCACATCTAGAAACTCAAGCTAAAGGTTGTTTTTCAACCATCCCAGATATTCTTTTTTTTTCTTCCAGAGACAGGGTCTCACTCTCTCACCCAGGCTGGAGTGAAGTGGTGTGATCACAGCTCACTGCAATCTTGATCACCTGGACACCTAAGCGCCACCCACTCTACCCACCTCCCTTGCCCCCAAGTAGCTGGAACCACAAGCATATTAAGCATGTTATCAAACCATTGTGCTTCGCACTCCAGTCTGAACAACAGAGCAAGACCTTGTCTAAAAAAAAAAAAAAAAAAAAAAAAAAAAAAAAAAGGAAAAGAAAAGAAAATAACTGGTGAGTTCCTGAATCCAGGAATATGTGCATTTATAACTTCATAGAAACCATCTACGGAGTACAGTATTTAAAAAACTGTTTGCAGAGCAAGCATTTTGTAAACAATTTAGGAGTGGGTATACATAATAATTTCAAGGAACTACTATTTTCTCCACTAAATTCTTCAAAATCTTTTAGTGGATGGACTTTTAATATCTCTAATAGGTTTCTATTGCTGCATAACAAATTACTCAAGAAAAAATCCGTGGCTTGGAACAATACCCATTTATTACCTCATAGTTCTGTAGTTTAGAAGTCTGAGTGGGTGTGACTAGATTCTCTGCTTAGGGTCTCACCAGGCATTGAACAGAATAGACTCTTACCTACAGGCTCCCAGTTCTTTCCCCTGGACTACTGTTTCTGCTTGCTGAGTCATTCATCTTTTTTGAACAGTAGTTCGAAACTAAGTAGTTTTATCAGCCTGCTTTCTGCAAGTGGAATTTTGGTATCTAACAGCCTCTTTTCACTTTGTAGTCTCCCTGTTCCTTTCAGTCCAAGCTGGCAGTGTTTCTGCTGACATAATTTTCTCAAAAAACTTTGTGAGTCTCTTGTGGATGACACAGAGATGTTCTCTATCAGACTGAGACCATGTCTACAAATCTTTTTGAGATGTCCTCTATCTTTGGCTTCTGTTGAGATGGCTGAGGGCAACACTCTGAAGGTTCACTGAAGCCCTCTAATTTGAGATCTATTAGGCACAACTTTAAAGTCTTAGGACCAAACACTCTAATCTTTTGATCTTTCAAAGTTTCAGCAAAGAGTTATATAACCACACCCTTAACTTTTTTTTTTTCCTATGCCATACTTTCAGAAGCAATCTCTTACTTTTAGCATCTTTTGTCATCTGAATAGACTGATACTTTTTCAAATTGTCAAGCCTGAGTTTCTTTTTGTTTAATAGTTTACACCACTTTATCTCTCTGACATTTTACTGTAAAATGGTAGTAAAAGAGTAAAACTCTGAGAAGGTCACATTTTCAACACTTTGCTTGAAAATTTCCTTAGCTAGATATCCTTGTTCATCTTTCACAGGTTCTCTTTTCCACATAACTGAAGGAGACAATTCCACTAAGCTTTTTTGCCACTATGTAACAAGGATCTATCTCCATTCTTTCAATTCCCAATAATTTGTTTCCCATATCTTACTGAGCCCCTACCAGCAGTCTTTAATGTCCATATTTCTACTAAGAGTCTGTTCAAAGCAATGAAGGATTTTTCTATCATGCTCCTCTAAATTGTTCCAGCCTCTATCCACTTTCTGATTTCTTACATTTTTAGCTATTGGTTATGACAGCACCCCACTTCAGGTACCTAATTTGTATCTTCAGAAAAGTTCTACTTCCCTTGGTGGTTATTTTTTTTAACAGCCACAAATCTGGATTTTATATTTTTATGGTGGGTTTACTGTATCATTTTATCTTAAAAGGTACAGCAACACTTTAACACAGTTCAGTGGTAGCCAAAGTCTATGATGTACATATTACTTTGACTGTTTTTTATATATAAAATGTACTATATTGACACCTAAGTTTGGATATAGGCATAACTTAATATGTCAATGACTGCATATACAAAGTTAATCTATATCCTTCACAGTCAGGAGCTTTACTCTTGAAATTATGATTTCATTAGTCTTTCATGTTCCTTCCATCCACCTTTCTTGTAGTCACTCCATCTGAGCTTATCACACGACATATGCACAGATATCTTTGTGCCAATTATTCATGGGTTTTATTGATGCAAGTTATACAATACTGTCTTATTTTGCATTTTAATGTGGCCTGGGAACATCGGAATGTTTTATGAGGTTGATATGAAATATATATTATGTTCATGTCTTACAGTCAGAAAAAGAAAGATAAATAATATTATTGCCCCATAAGTCTTTTTTTCTTGGTTTGAAGTTCAAATTCTAAGTTGAAGTGTCCCAATACCAAAAGTTAACCATATGAAAAACTCTCTGAAAAGATTAATTCAGCTTTCACAATGTGAAGAAGTAAAAATCATCTTCACTAGAGCTCAGGATTTGAAAATGTCAGTCCAAAGAGAAAATCTTGAAATAATTCCAAGTTAGCAAGAAAAAAAAAGATGTCTAATATAATTGCCATGGTAATTACCACACACCCTGTTACAAACTAGTTTGTGGTTAGTGAAGTGCTTCTGTATTAGATTCTTTAGAATGAAGACATACTCAATGAATACAAAGTTTTGAAAACTAAAAAATAATGTTAGTAAATTGTGACATGCTTTCAGAAAGGTATCTTAAAAATACAGCCCAAACTAAAACTCATTAAAATGAGCTTGTTTTCTTAATATTCCTGAGTTGACTCAACTGCCTCCCCTGCCATGCTTGTGGCACTCTAGTTCATGTGTTTTCTAGTCTGCATCCTGCTCCACCGTGAAAAGAGATACTATCTTGAATGGGGTAGGGACTGGGTTTTTCTGTGATTAAGGCTAATTGTTGTTACATTATGTAGTTCACTACAGAAGTTTCCTTGTTCTATATCCTCCTCATTATGGCATGGTTCTAATGTGGTTTAGTCTTAAGTGTTCAAAACATGTTACAGACTTTTTTGATGAGGAAATCATGTGATATATTTGAATATGTCAAATATGAAGTCCATTTATAATATATATATAACCTATAATAATCTAGTATATATGTATTAAAAAATAAAACCTCTATGTATGAGGTGGTGGTGAGAATATGCACATGATATACCAAAAGCATGAATCATATATTATAATTTGAATTCTGAAAATCCCATAAAGTTGTAATAAATGCCATAACAAATTCCATGAAACTAAGGCTTTGCCTGCACAAGAACTTTTGAAATTGTGACATCTTATACCTGGATGTTTGGTACATAACTTTATTGCTCATCTTTCTAAAAACAGTTTACTAATTCTTTAGAAATAAAAAGGATTTGTTATATTGATTCTTTTAATAAATTAGTGGGACACTTTGCTATAAGCAACAGATTTTTATATTAAGTGCTTTAGATGTTTACAATAAAAAGAAGAAAACTATCCCTAATTAAAGATACTTATTGTGAAGAATTCTAAAATATGTGAGGAATCATGATTTAATCTATACAGTCATGAGTCTTATAATGATTCTGTCAATGATAGATTGCATATACAATCGTCCCTTAAGATTATATAATACTGCATTTTTGCTGTACCTTTTCTATGCTTAGATACACCAAAGTCTCTGGATTTAGAAACAGAGGTCCAAGAAGACTAAGGGACTTGCCCAAAACTATGCCCTTTGGGTTTCATGATCAGAATATCAGACCCAGATCTTCTGATTCCAAAAATCACAGGTCTATACAACTTGCCACTTTTATGCCCTAATGTCAAGTTCGTGTAGATGGAACGCATTTAAAACAGTAAAAAGTAATGGAAACAAAGTAATAATTTTTGATAAACAAATATTTAATTTCAACTAATTGCCAAAATTTATCTCTCACAACAGAATTAATGGGAGAAAACTTAGGGAAATGCTTTAATCTTCCTTAATTAACACTTCATTAAAATAACTTAAAAATAAGTATGCTTCTATAGTTTTATGTGGAACTGCTTTCTCTCCAGCTTTCCATCTGCTAAAATATCTCCATTAAGTTATTTAAATGTCATGGCCTTCCATGTCGATACAGTGTTTTTCCTTAAGTAGGTATCCAATAAACATGCTGAAAGACAAAAGCAGATCCTGGGCATTCCTTAAACCACCAACAAGGATACAGTAGTAATTAGATCAAACAAGTGATTGTATAGAAGAAAAATAAAAGAACCAAGCAGTCTCTTGAAAATTCAAATAACATTCTGAAGACTGATAGTAGCCAGGTTTAATGACTTAGTAAAATATAGAATATGGAAGTATATATCAGTGATTCAGCAAGAAATTTCTTCTATGGTAAGGAGTAGACACCCTTCCCTCATCCTATTGGGCTATGAGGCAAAGCTGCTGGCTCTGGGCTGCTCTGTCCAGGTAGATGCTTCATGGTACATGGATTGCGTTAACCATTTTGAATATGCCACTATGACTACGTGGAAGAAAGAAGTCATCATGAACTGCATCCACTAACCTGTATTGTGAACTCTCATTTGTTTATTGGTTCATTAGTAAACCTAAATGGAAACAACTCTAAATGATGTCTGATTCTTCAATTGTGCCAATCTTCCAGCCCAGAGCAGATTTAATGGTCTGGCTTAGCCTAAGCCCAACCATCATTGCTTAGAAAATGCCTGCAAACCTAAGGGTTATATAATGACAGATATAATCTGAATTGCAACAATGGGCTCAATAAAGAAACTAACTCCAGCATGTTAAGAACTAAAGACATCACTTAAAAACAATTGACATTTCTTGAAAATATCATTTTTATATGCAATTAAAGAAGGAGGTTTAACATCGTGACTAAAAAAACTACAAATGTAAGTTGGATGCTGACAAGTTTGACAATAAAGTGAATTACTTCTGCAGGCAAGTCAACGAGGAAATCTAATAATATTCGAGTCAAAGGAGAGTTGCATAGCTTCCTAAGGTGGCTACTCCAAATGAGAATATATTTCTCTGAATATGTAAGCCAAGGTAACTTATCAAGTGTCCATTTCTATATCTTTTGGATGAAATAATGTATCTCTCAAATCTCTGCACAGGTAGACTCCTTCATATTGAAATAATAATTAATGTAATATTTTATTTTTGGTCCTGCAGGGGCATTGCCATTTAGGTTGCTTAACAGAACTAAAGTAATAGTCTTGCAGTTATTGTTTTGTACAATTCCATTTGTCAGTCTTAACGACTTCATTGTGAGCTCCTTGAAGGCAAGAACCAACCCCGTGTTATTTATTTTTCTTCCTCCGTTACAGAGTACCTAAAGAAAGTTCCCAGAGTTATATTACTCTAATAGAAAGACACACATTACATTTAGAAAAAAACATTTCCAACTCCGACTTTCTCACATAATAGCAGCATTTAGACTCCCACTGAAGGAAATGGTGTAGTACAGATGAGTTTTTCAAAAGTTTTATAAATATATGTGGATAGAAAAGAGGACAAAGTGAAGGTGACATTATAAACACATAGGCCATTTCATTCTTGGAGAAATAAATGCATATAACTCAGTTGGGTATCCCAGTCAGCATCATTTTCTTGTATATAAAAGACTAAAATGCATATTCTTACAAACCTTTGAAATATATACATTAGAGACCCTGGGTATATTTCTAAAGCAACATCTAGAAGCAGAGTTTAGGTTTGGGGATGCTGCCAGTTTATCTGATAGCTTTATGCTGTGGGAGGAGGAGTAAGGGTTTTGGGCTGGGTGAAGCAAGAATGAGATTTTGAAGTTCACTAAGCAAATTCTGAAAATATCTCAAAGCAATAATGAAATATCCATTTTATGTATAAAATTCTTGGTTATAATCTAGGATTATCATTTTTATGCCTTATGAGACTGGATAACAGCTACAGAATAAACATTTTTTTCTGACTTTTAACATAATAGCAACTACACTATAAAGTTTCTAAATCTAAGTAGTATGATAATAGTTTGCAGTTTCGTGTTGCTAGTTCTATTTTTTCATAGCTCTGACATTGTATATAAAATAGAACCTGATATAAAAATGAATCTTGCCTTGTGCCCCAGTGATCTGAAGAACCCTTCACTTTCCAATTACAGTTACCACTTGAATTTGGGACACTGTTTAAACAATGTATATATTTACATTTATATATACAAGTTACTTGAAATTTTGTATTAATTGCAATGTACTCATTACAAATATTCTTTGAGGTCAATAACTATAAAGTCCCTTAAAATAATCAAGAGAGCCAGCAATATTATTACACTAAAATGTCATGATCAAAGAAAAAGTTTCAGTTTTTAAACATCTTTTGCCCCAAATATGCCATGAGGACTATCTGAATTTCTCCTGTTAAAGCTATGATCTGCTATGCTTTTTACTATGACACGCACTGAGAGTCAACAAGAAAAGGATTTTAGGGGCAGGATTAAAATGATTCTATTTTTACTACTTAATAATGAACCTACAATTCTCATCACATTGATGGGAAATGTATATAAATAAAATTAAATGTCTCTTCGTAGTATATTCTACAAGAAGTAAAAATATAAACATAGTGTGATATATCAAAATTTTCAAAGATATTTATGTAATACTTAGAACTGTCCACTAAGAAAAGGTGCAATTAGAATTAGACTATTTGTATGAGCTTATTTTAAAGACACCATACAATTATAGGTTCAGTCTGATTAACTAAAATACAACATGTATGCTTGCTTGCTTGCTTTCTCTCTCTCTCTCGCTCTCTTTCTTTTTTTTTTTTTTTTTGACAAAGTCTCTGTCACTCAGGCTAGAGTGCAGTGGCGCGATCTCACCTCACTGCAACCTCTGCTTCCAGGGTTCAGGCAATCCTCGTGCCTTAGCCTCCTGAGTAGCTAGGATTACAGGCATGTGCCACCACGCCTGGCTAATTTTTGTATTTTTAGTAGAGACAGGATTTCACCATGATGGTCAGGCTGGTCTCAAACTCCTGACCTCAGGTGATCCACCTGCCTTGGCCTCCCAAAGTGCTGGGATTACAGGCATGAGCCATCGCGCCCAGCTTTTTTTTTTAAAGTTACGATAATTATGAACATTCTACTTAGTATAAATCACCTAAGACTGCTAATTGAAATTACATTTTTCTAAGCTATGTAAGGGTTTGTTTTTCTATTAGCTCATCTAAATGACTAAATGACTCAAACATTTTTGCCTTCTACAGTGGTAACTACCTTGTAATTTCTCAAGAGAAAACATCATATATATTGGCAACAAATGAGAGTCTGGGGAACCAGAATGATTTTCCAATGGAGTAATTTTATTTTGTAATAGAAGTTATGATAATTCAAATGTTACATTAGAGAACAAATTCTTGACATAGGAACAAACGTTACATACTTGAAAGGTACATGCATTGCCACAGGTATGTCTTAATCAAGCAATAACTCATTAAAGGAGTGCTTTTTGGTATTTATTTTTCATTGTTGATTAATATTTTAAAAGCTTTTTATGTGTAAAGATGCTAAAATTTTCCTTAAATACCTCTAAAGATCAATATAATTCCACAAGTATTTTCAAACCAATTTGAAATTAAACAATGTGATTCCTACTATTTAATTTTCTTCCTCATGGATTTGGATTTCTCTAAAATTGACTGGGCCTTAGGTAACAGTATGGCAGGACAGAAAAGAGGAGGAACACACTGGTGCTGAAGTAAGACAAATGTGGGTTCAAGTTTGGCTCTGCGATTTTTGATCTGGGGGGGCCTAGACACATCAGTCTATCTAAGTCACAATTTCCTCACCTATGAAGTAAGGATAACAGCATTACCCATCTTTACAGGACTGTATGGATTAAATGAGAGATAGCATGTCTATCATTCAAAGCCAAAAAGGGCTTAGCAGAGTGCACACACTCAATACATGTTAGCGATCTTCCAAGGCAGCCCAGATTAGTTTGGTTGTAGTAGGGTCTGGTTCAGTGTATAAACATTCGTAAAGCTTTGGTCTTTTAAAATAGGGTTTTAGAATCTCATTTTTCAAAAGAAATTCTTTTCCATCCCAAAATCAAGACAATGGCCCGGGATCTTTAAACAACAATTTTGTTTTATAGCTTTCAGTGTATCATGGTGGAGACCGGCACAATCACAGTGTAGATTTGTATCGTTCTTTATAGTATTCAGAGTGCTAGCTCATATGTTATGTCATGTGATTGTAGCAACAATTCTCTGAGGAAGGTAAAGAAAATAGTGTCTCCAGTTGACCCATTATAAAAGCAGATTGACAGTGGTTACTTGAAAACTCTCACAGGGTTAGTCACCGATGAAAACAGGACCACATTCAGTACTTCATCTTAGGCTAGTAATTCCTCCATATACTCGCTCTCCAAATAAACTACAATAATTCTATATTTATGGGAGAGTAAACAGGAATGCATCAAATAAAATTAAATGTCTCTTTGTGGCAGATTCTACAAGAAAGAAAAAATAACTGTAGTGTGATATATTAGGATTTTCACAGACATTTATTCAATACTCAGAAGTATCTTCTAATAAAAGGTACAAATAGAATCAGATGATTTTAATGACCTTATTTTAAAAAATGATGCTACATTATTTGCCAATATCTTCTCCTGCACATAATTTATTGGAAATGAAATCCAGGTATCCATTCAGAAAATGCTTTTGTAGTAATCTGTGACCAGTTTTAAAGCCAAGTCCATTCTGAACATTTTTATCAAAAGCCTTCTCTAAGGATTGGCACAGCACTTGACCTGGTGGGATAAATCAAAGCAAGGTTGCAGAGACTCTGCTCTCAATAAGTTTAAAAGCTGACTGGAAAAAGCAAAACAAAAACAAAAAACTTTAAAGTATAGAATTATTAAAAAATTAAGCTATAAAAATTTTTAAGTGGATTCCTAAGAAGGGGCTAATGATGGATAGGAAAAAGGAGCAATTTTAAGAAGGGGAATAACTGGAAAAAAAAATACAAAAATAATTCTGGCCCAATAAAAGAATGTCCTATTATCTAGAACTTGGAATTAACTGCCAAAAGATAACTAGTTGGAACCCAGAACTTCCAAGAATCATTTCTGCAATTTAAAAATATTTATGTTGGTAATCTTTTTTGAATCCTATTCATCACACAAATTAAAATGCAAATAATCTATAAGTAAGTCTTGCTATCCAGAGAGGTTTTTCCAAAGTAAATATTTTTGTATATTATAAATATTTATAAAGAGAATTACAAGAATATAGATATTAATTTGTTGCAAAGTAAAATGGCAAGACTGTTTTTGAGCAAATTTTCTTGTCTACTTATAAATACTATCCTTGTCAAAGTGGTTTCTGGAGGGAATGTCTCAAACTATATTTCCACAGAGTGCTATAACATTTACAATTGTGAAATGTCACTGTGCCTACAAATACCTTTTAACTGAATCCAAGAACATTTTGTTTCAGTAGCACAAGAGAGTCATAAGTGTTTTCTTTTCAAGCAAGGTACATAACTGACGAGTAATTTGTTTCCCATGTTGCAAATTTTAAGAAGTATTCATATGATGTTGTTTGTTTTTGGCTCCATAGTTATTGAAAGTATATCCTATATCTTTAATATAATAAAGTCTGTCTCCCCTATCTCAAGGATTTTGGATGCCTGATAGAGGCATGTTTAAAACACACAGTATGATTTTTCAGAATGCACAGCAATGTATTTTGACATGTTAAATGTTAATAAGAGATTTTTTAATAAAAGTATTTTAATTTTACCACATGCCACTTTACCTAATTCTCTTAGGTTCACTAGACACATGATTTTTTCTTCAGCAAGATTTATTTGCTGATTAAAATAGGATATCAACACATACTGCTTCCTGTGCTATTTTATTTATGTCATATGCTCTGGTTTACAAAGTAACCTGAAGTATCTACAAACTTGAAGTGTCACTTTCTAAATGAGAAAAAAACCTGAAAATTGTATTAGAATCATCAATTGTTAATAAGTATTTTTTTAAATGAGAGACCGAGACATGAGTTTGGAGTGTATTTATGCATAGTCAGTTATGAAGGTGGGATCTAAAAACTCATTCACATTGAGTCATCAAAATGAATTTCATAGTTCACTGTTTAACAAATAGAGTAGCAGCAGGTCCCAATGGCTATAATACGTATGCAGTGGCAGGCTCTGAATAGTTGTATTTACTAAGTGATTTGATTCAATATGAAAAGTGAATTGTCAGAAATCATTATCTCTTAAGATGTATTTATTTTCATAAATTATGTGAGCATAATACTTACAGAGAGGTCAAATGGCCATTACTAATTCATGTCCTTAAGTATGGTATTCTCAAGTGAACTAACCAGCTTTCACTATCAAAGATAAATGGGATTAGAGGCTGGAAACTTCTAGGGTCCCAAATCAAGGCAGCAGACACAATGAGAAAGCCAACTTTCCTTCTTTTTCACAGAGATAGTAACCTGACACTTAAGAAATTTAAGGTGAACATTAATATATAGGTGAAAAGGGCTTTTCAGCACCAGTGAATTCTGAACTGTTTTAGAAACTATGTTTGGAAGATAAGGATCCATTATGTTATAAATCTGAGTACAGAATATTATATTTTTGTAATAGCATAGAAATATACGTAGTAGCTGGCAGTCAAAAAATTTGTAGAAATAAACTAACCATATCTGTTAACATTTACACAAAATTAACTCTGACATCTGATCAGAGTTGATAAAACGATCCACTAGCAGAAAACATAGTTCTGCTAGTTGTGCAATATGTAGGTTAAGACTGGAATTTGAAGTAGAATTTGGAAAGGACACTAAGCACTTCTTTAAAAGGTGTCTAGAGTTTAGGGCTGACCAACATCACGCGCTCACATTTCTAAAGGCCCTTCTCATTACTTTAGGGCTGGACAGTAGACTGCCTGTATTTCATAAGTACAAGGAAGTTACAGACTTTCTTGAAATGCCTCATTAGACATTTGGCAGTACAGTATTGCCTTCAGAAAGCACAATTTCTGCTTTCTGACTCTTCACGTATTTATCCCCTTTTGGTCTGAGGAAAAGATTTTTTCCTTTAGGTTGTGGGTGCTGTGGAAATCTAGAGTTTCCTAAACTCTAAAGGTTGGGGAGATTTACTATCTATGAACATGCAAATAATTTAACATTTAATAGCTACATGTCATTCTGGTTTTTCCTTATTCTGTTTTTAAAAGAGTCTCCTTGCCAAAGTATATTATTTCATAAAAATAATGGAAGAGTTCCTCATTATAAAAGCAGTACGGTTTTATCATAGAAATTTTGAAAAGCACAGGAAATGATAAAAATGAAAGGGAAAATCTATATTCTCCTTGCTAGGGATAACTACTCATGACATTTAGGTATTGGTCACATTTGTGTAATCATCATAGATTCCAGACCAAGTCAAATCTGGATGGTCTGGATGAGAATTTCTTATGGTGAGAGCACTCTGGGAGGGCACACACCTTGGGGAGTGTTGCTATGTATCTCCTGGGTCTTGGATTTGCCCCACTCTGGGATCTGTGGCTTCTCCTTTGATGCCTCCTCCCATTTGCTTATCTGGGTTTATCGATCCAGATTATTTGGTTATTTCTGGATTTGATTTTTGGCTTATGCAGGGAGGATATCAGCATGATGATATCAAAACAGACGTGTGTGGGGTGTGGTTTGGATCAGGACATGGGATGAATAAGAATGGGCCTGAGTATTTGAGATTCACAAATGCACCACACATATCAATAAATGTGGGGAAGCAGGGTGAGTGATATGCTTTGGCTCTGTGTCCCCACCCAAATCCTATCTTGAATTGTAATCCCCATGTGTCAGGGGAGGGACCTGATGGGAAGTGATTGGATCATGGGGGTGGATTTTCCCCATGCTGTTCTTATGACTGTGAGTTCTCATGAGATCTGATGGTTTAAAACTGTGGCACCTCCTCCCTCACTGTCTCTCCTGCCAGCATGTAAGATGTGCCTTGCTTCCCCTACACCTTCTACTGCCATGATTGTAAGTTTCCTGAGGTCCCCCCAGTCATGTGGAACTGTGAGTCAATTAAACCTCTTTTCTTTATAAATTACCTAGCCAGTCACAGGTAGTTCTTTATAGCAGTGTGAAAATGGGCTAATACAACTAGAAACCTGGAGATAGAGGAGGAGCTAATAATGGTTATGTGGAAATCCTGAGTGATCTCGAAGGAAGAGGAGGTCATAGGGGGTCAGCGAGTACTTGTGAATGTCAAGAAAGACCGGTAACTCCTAGGTATGACAATAATTTCTAATATAACTTTCACAATTTTATGGTGAATTACTTTGTCTGGCAGAGAGGATTTTCTGTGTTTCTGCTGACAGACAAGTAAATGTTATTTCTATTTACTTATACAAACTTATCTGGATGGAATTTCCCATATATACTATTTTGAGACATAAACTTTGTCTTCTCAGAAACTTTTTTTTTTTTTTTTTTGAGGTGGAGTTTTACTCTTGTCATCCAGGCTGGAGTGCAATGGCGCAATCTTGGCTCACTGTAACCTCCGCCTCCTGGGTTTAAGCGATTCTCCTGCCTCAGTCTCGAAGTAGCTGGGATTACAGGCATGCACCACCACGCCCAGCTAATTTTCATATTTTTAGTAGAGATGGGGTTGAAACCCCCGTTGGCCAGGCTGGTCTTGTACTCCTGACCTCAGGTGATCCACCCACCTCAGCCTCCCAAAAATGCTGTGATTACAGGCATGAGCCACCGTGCCTGGCCCTTCTCAGAAACTCTTAACTGCTCCCTTCTTTTTCTTTTTCTTGGTTGACCCCTGCTCCTCCACTTTCAGAGCTGAACTTAGTAATCCAGAATGGAAGGTGTGCAGAAACCACACAGTGGTGTGAACTTCAATCTGTAGAAAGTAGGATTCAGGAGAAAGAGTTTGGTGGAAATCTTCCTTGTCAACTGTGTGCAGAAGGAGAAGTTTGACATGCAGAACAAACCCACCTACTGAGTGACCTGCTGTGCCCCTTCCAGACTCATTCTGAAGTCATAGCCAGCACAAAATTTCATCATTTTACAGCTTCTTTTTCCTCATTTATCTTTTTCCCTATTTTTATTCTCCTGGGCTTGTGCTTCCAAATAAAATCAGAATTTTAATCTTTACCTCAGGCTCTTTTCTAGAACAGCAATTCTCAGATTTTAATGTGGATGCAAATCACTCGGGGATATTATAAAATAACATACAGATTCTGTTTCAGGACATCTGGAAGTGGACCTGAGACTTTGCATTTTTAACAAGCCCCTAAGTGATGACTCACTGTTGGTTCTTTACATAGCAAAGTTCTCAAAGATGAGAATAAGACAGACCTCATCACCATTACAGTGTAAGTTCCTGAAGGGCCAAGACGACGTGTGTCTGTGTGTGTGTGTGTGTGTGTAATTTCAAATGACCTGGCTTTATTTTCTTTAAAAAAATTTTTATGAGTATATAGTAGGTATATGTATTTATGGGGTACATGAGATATTTTGATATAGAAATACAATGCCTAATAATCACATTAAGGGAAATGGGATATCCATCACCTTGAGCATTTATTCTTTCTTTGTGTTACAAATATCTTATTATACTCTTTATTTTGGAATATACAACATATTATTGTAAACTGTAGTCATTCTTTTGTGCTATCAAATACTAGATTGTATTCATTCTATCTAACTACATTTTTGTACCCATTAACCATCCCCACTTCCCCTCCCCCACCCTATTACCCTTCTCAGCCTCTGGTGACAACTCATCATTCTACTCTCTGTCTTCATGAGTTCAATTCTGTTCATTTTTAGCTCCCACAGATACGTGAGAACATGTGAAGTTTGCCTTTCTGTGCCTGGTTTATTTCACTTAATGTCCTCCAGTTCCATCCATGTTGTTGCAGATGACAGGATCTCATTCTTTTCTATGACTGATTAGTACTCCATTGTGCATTGTGTATATGTACCACATTTTCTTATCCATTAATCTTTTGATGGACACTTAGGTTGCTTCCAAATCTTGGCTATTGTGAACAGTGCTGCAATAAGCATGGGAGCACAGGTAACTCCTCAGTAGACTCATTTCCTTTCTTTTGGTTATATACCCAGCAGTGGGATTGTTAAATCACATTGTAGCTCTATTTTTAGTTTTTTGAGAAATCTACAAACTTTCCTCCATAGTGGCTGTACTAACATACATTCCCACCAACAGTGTACAAACGGTCGCTTCTCTCCATATCCTTGCCAGCATTTATTCTTGCCTGTCTTTTGAATAAAAGCCATTTTAACTGGAGATGATATTTCATTGCAGTTTTGATTTGCAGTTCTCTGATGATCAATGATGTTGAGCACCATTTCATATACTCATGTGCCATTTGTATGTCTTCCTTTGAGAAATGTCGATTCAGATCTTTTGCCCATTTTTAATCCGAATTTTTCTATAGAGTTGTTTGAGTTCCATATATATTCTGGTTATTAATCCCATGTCAGATGGATACCTTGCAAACACTTTCTTCCATTTTGTGGGTCATCTCTTCACCTTGATGATTGTTTGCTTTGCTGTACAGAAGCTTTTCAACTCGATATGATCCCATTTGTTCATTTTTGCTTTGGTTGTCTGTGTTTGTTGGCTATTACTCAATAAATCTTTGCCTAATCCAATGTCTTGGATAGTTTCCCCTGTGTTTTGTTTTAGTAATTTCATAGGTTAAGGTCACAGTCTTTAATTCACTTTGATTTTATTTTTGTATGTCTAGTTTCATACTTCCACATGTGTATATTCAATTTTCTCAGCACAATTTATTAAAGAGATTATTCTTTCCCCAATCCATGTTCTTTGCATTTTTTGTCAGAAATGAGTTCCCTACAGACTTACGAATTTGTTTCTGGGATCTCTATTCTGTTCCATTAGTCTATGTGTCTATTTTTTTGCCAGTATCTTGTTGTTTTGGTTACTATAGATCTGTAATATAATTTGAAGTTAGATACTGTGATTTCTCCAGTTTTACTCCTTTTACTCAGGATATCATTGGCTAATCTGGGTCTTTTGTGATTTCATATAAATTTTAGGATAGTTTTTCTATTTCTGTGAAGAATATCATTGATATTTTGCTGGGGATTGCATTGACTCTGTAGATTGCTTTGGGTAGTATGGACATCTTAACAATATGATTATTCCAATCCATGAACATGAAATATCTTTCCAAGGGTGTGTGTGTTTGTGTGTCTACTCTTCAATTTTTTTATTCAATGTTGTATAGTTTTCATTGTAGAGATCTTTTACTTCCTTGATTAATTCCTAGGTATTTAATTTTATTTATAGTCATTGTAAATGAGATTATTTTCTTGATTTCATTTTTAGATTGATCTCTGTTGGCATATAGAAGTGCTACTGATTTTTGTATGTTGATTTTGTATCCTGCAACTTTATTGAATTTGTTTACCAGTTCTAGTTTTTTGGTGGAATCTTTAGGATTTTCCAACTATAAGATCATATCATCTGTAAACAAGGGTAATTTGACTTCTTCCTTTCCAATTTAGATGCCCTTTCTTTTATTCTCTTGTCTGATTTCTCTGTCTAGGACTTCCAGTACTATGTTGAATAACAGTGGTGAAAGTAAGCATCCTTTTCATGTTCCACATTTTAGAGAAAAGACTTTCAGTTTTTTGCCATTCATTTTGATACTAGCTGACTTTTATTGTGTTGAAGTATATTCCTTTCATACCCAGTATTTTGAAGGTTTCTATCATGAAGAGATGTTGAATGTTATCAAATGCTTTTTCAGCATCAGTTGACATGATCACATGGTTTTTGTCATTCATTCTCTTGATATATCACATTGATTGATTTGCATATGTTAAACCATCCTTGAATCCCTGGGATAAATCCCACTTGGTCACCATAGAGAATCTTTATAATTTGTCATTGAATTCAGTTTGCTAACATTTTGTTGAGGATTTGTGCATCCATATTTATCAGGAATATTGGCCTGTAGTTCTCTGTTATTGATGTGTCTTTGACTAGTTTTAGCATCAGGGTAATACTGGCCTTGTGGAATGAGTTTGGAAGTATTTCCTTCTCCTATTTGTTTTAAATAGTTTGATTAGGATTGTATTAGTTCTTCTTTAAATGTTTAGTAAAATTCATCAGTGGTCTCAGGCTTTCCTTTGCTGGGAGACTTTGTTATGGCTTTGATCTCATTACTCGTTATTGGTCTGTTCCGGTTTTGAATTTCTTCATGGTTCAATCTTGGTAGGTTGTATGTGTCTAGGGATTTATTGATTTATTCTAGGCTTTGCAATTTATCGGCATATAGTTGCTGATAGTAGCCTCTAATGATCCTTTTTATTTCTGTGATATCGATTGTAATGTCTCCTTTTCCACCTGTAATTTTATTTATTTGGGTCTCCTCCTACTCCTCCTTCCCCTTCTCTCCTCTCTTATTCTCCCCCTTCTCCCCTTCCATCTCCTGCTCCTTCTCCTCTTCTTGTTCTTTTGCTTAGTCTGGTGAGAGATTCTGATAAATTCTGCAGTATGTCAATTACATTTTTTAATTCCAGAATTTCTGATTCTTAATTATTTGTTAAATTTACCTCCTAGGATTCTGAATTCCTTTTCTGTGTTATCTTAAATTTCACTGAGTTTCTTCAAAACTGCTATTTTTAGTTCTCAGTCTGAAAAGTCATATATCTCTGTCTCTCCAGGATTGGTCCTTGAGGCCTTATTTAGTTTGTTTGGTGAGGTCATGTTTTCCTGGATGGCCTTGATGCTTGTGGATGTTTGTCAGTGTCTGGAATTTAAGAGTTAAGTATTTATTGTAGTCCTCACAGTCTGAGTTTGTTTGTATGCATCCTTCTTGGAGAGGCTTTCCAAGTATTTGAAGAACTTGGGTGTTGTAATCTAAGTTTTTGGTCTCTGCAGCCATGTCTGAATTAGGGGGCACTCCAAGCCCAGTAATGCTGTAGCTCTTGCAGACTTGTAGGGGCACTGTCTTGGTGGTCTTGGATAAGATGTAAAATAATTCTCTGGATTATCAGGCAGATACTCTTGTTCTCTTCCCTTACTTTCTCACAAACTAATGGAGTCTCTCCCTCTCTGTGCTGAGCTATCTGGAGCTGGGGAATGGGTGACACAAGCACCACCACTGGGACTGCGCTGTGTCAGACCTGAAATGGGTCTCGCTGAAGGCCTGCAATAACCACTGCCTGGCTATCACCTCTCTTTGCTCAATGCCCTGGGGCTCTAAAATCAGCCCCAGGTGGGCTGGTGGCAAAGCTAGCCAGGCTTATGTCCTTCCCTTCAGAGTAGTCAGTTCCCTACAGCCCTGGGAAGGTCTAGAGATGCCATCCAGGAGCCAGGACCTAGAGTCAGAAACCTTAGGTATCTACTTGGTGTTCTATTCTATGAGGCTGAGCTGAAAGCCAAGCCACAAGAAAAAAATCTTTTCCATTCTTCCTTTCCCTTTGCATAAGCAGAGGAGTCTCTCTTTGTAGTTGCCACTGTCCCAGACCTACAACCAGTATTGGCTGGCTACTGCCAATGTTCACTCAAATCCCAAGAGCTCTTCAGTGATCTCATGGTGAATGCAGCCAGGCCTGGGACCCTCCCTTCTGGGCAATGGGCTCCCCTCTGGCCCAGGGAAGGTCCAGAAATGCTTTTCCAGAGCCAAAGCCTGGAACTGAGGACTCAAGAGCCTGCTTGGTGTTCTACCAACTGTGGCCAAGCTGTTACCTAAGCTCTAAGACAAAGTCTCCTTTACTCTTCCCTCTCCTTTTATCGAGCAGGAATGTCTCTCTGTAGCAACCACAGCTGGGAATATAATGGATCACACCTGAAGCCATCACATCTTGAGTTTCACCCAAGGCCCATCTCTGAGTCTCACCCAAGGCCCACAGCAAGTACTACCTGAGTCACTGCTGATTATTCAGGGCCCAAGGGCTGTTTAGTCAGCAGGTGATACATCCTGCCAGGACTGGGTCCTACCCTTCAAGGCAGTAGGTTCCCCTGCTGAACCAGGGTGTGTCTAGAAATGTCATCCAGAAGCTGAGGACTAGAATGGGGTCTTAGGACTCTGGTTGGTGCCCAATCCTACTATGGCAGAGTTGGTATCCAAGTTGCAAAAGAAAGTCCTCTTTACTCTCCTTTCTTCTCTCCTCAAGTGGAGGAAAGGAGTCTCTCCAGAATTGCCTGCACTGTCTGTGATTGGGGGAAGGGTAGTGCAAGCACTTCCTTGGCCAACCCAGCTCATTCCTCATTAGCACCAGGTCTTGCCCAAAAATAGAAGTCTTTGTGACGTAGACTGCCTTTTAAGTTTATTTAGAACCTCAGAACACTTTATTCTGTGGTGGCAAGGCTTGCCAGAACTCAGGTTCTGACTGCTGAGATGTGTGATTACCCTCTGACTAGGGCTGCTCTAAATGCTCCCTCCTTGGGCACCAGCTGAGTTCTGCCTGGTGTTGATTTCCGTTGTGACAGGGCAGCACTGAGTTCCAATGCAAAGTCCTATATCACTATGGTCTCCCTCCCGCAAATGCACATTCTCTTTCTGTGCCACAGAGCTACTGCTGAGAGATGGAGGAGGGGTGGTGCTGGCTACTCAAGACTATCTTTCCTACCCTCTTCAGTGCCTCTTTCAGTGATATGAAGTTAAAATCAGGAGCTGTGATCACTCCCGATTTTTTGCTTTTATGAGGTGTTTTTTTTGTGTGAATAGTTCAACTTGGTGTTCCTGTGGGGAGAACAACTGATAAGGGCTTCTAGTCGGCCACCTTGCTCCACTTGTATTTTTTTTTTCACTGTTCTATCCCCTGAATCTACAATAATGCTTGGAATGTAGGACGTGCTCTGTAGATATTTGTTGACTGAATCATAAATGAATGAATTTTCCTAGATGACTTTTAGCAGTTTGTAGTCATAATGAACATTTCTAATTTTAACATTTAAACTTCTAGGGTAAATTATATTGTCTGAAAGGGGTTTTCTGTGCTTCTGCTGATTGACAAGTAAATATCAAATGCCAAATATAGCTATACACTTGTGTTACTCCAGTATCAAGGAGGTAAAGCCAAAAGCCAATCAAATGGTAGCGCTACATTTAGAATTTGGTTGCTGGTATGGAAACACAGATCGACAGTACTGAGGTATCTAGTTCATGAATGCTTCTGCTGGATTTCCAAAGGTCAACCCTACTCTTAAAAGCTTGGTTTTCTGTCAGGGGCTAGAGAGCAAAGAGAAGTGTGCCTAAGATCCTTTTTATCGGTAGCATCTCATATTTACATAGCCAGCACTTCATTTTTCATACAATACCTTTTATTATAGAGGGTAAATGGCAGTTTTCTGCTGAATTTTAAAATAGCGCATCATGTATAATTCATAAAAACTGCCAGTAGCATCAACATCCTCCTCTGGTATTTGTCCCACTTAAGAAATGTCACATATTAGACTTCTGTGATAGCTGTTACGCCTGCTATTGGCTACAAGTGACCTTGTCCTCCTGTCCCTTCCATCACCACCAACAATCATCTGGACATTTAAGATTTTTTAGCTGACAACGTCAGCAGCTATCCTTTTCTTGTTACAGTTTTACTGTTGTCAGAGAGACATGGAAACAGCTGAATAGAGTTTTCACATATGGAGTTCCCGAGGAAGGGATGATATTAATCATGCTAGTATATGTCACTAAATTTGTTTCTAAATGATGGCATCAAGGTCAGGATCTTGTACTTGAATCTTAAGGGATTTCCAAAGACCGTGAGAAGAGTTTCTACCAGGAACTCATTTGGAAGTATTCTTTTTTTTTTTTTTTTTAAAAGGAGTCTTGCTCTGTCACCCAGGCTGGAGTGCAGTGGCCGGATCTCAGCTCACTGCAAGCTCCACCTCCCGGGTTTACGACATTCTCCTGCCTCAGCCTCCCGAGTAGCTGGGACTGCAGGCGCCCGCCACCTCGCCCTGCTAAGTTTTCGTATTTTTTTTTTTTTAGTAGAGACGGGGTTTCACCGTGTCAGCCAGGATGGTCTCGATCTCCTGACCTCGTGATCCGCCCGTCTCAGCCTCCCAAAGTGCTGGGATTATAGGCTTGAGCCACCGCGCCCGGCCTCGAAGTATTCTCTATTATATAGTGTTTCTTTTTTGTTTTGTTATTTATTTATTTATTTATTTATTTATTTATTTATTATTATTATTTTACTTTAAGTTCTAGGGTACATGTGCATAACGTGCAGGTTTGTTACATATGTATACTTGTGCCATGTTGGTGTGCTGCACCCATCAACTCGTCAGCACCCATCAACTCGTCATTTACATCAGGTATAACTCCCAGTGCAATCCCTCCCCCCTCCCCCCTCCCCATGATAGGCCCCGGTGTGTGATGTTCCCCTTCCCGAGAAAAAAAAGTGTGGTCCTTGTACCAGCAGGAGAAGCAATATCCCAGAACTTGTTAAAAATGCATGTTATTGGGCTCCATCCCAGACCTAACAAATCAGAAACTCTGTAGCCCATGTTTTAACAAGTCCTCTAGGTAATCCTGATGCAGACTAATGTTTGAAAACTACTTCTGTATTAGATATTTTCCTGGTTCTAAAATAAAATAGCTTTAATGAGAAAAATCAAGGAGCTCTACAATCTAGAGATAAACTAAATAAAGGATATTCTGCACAGAAATTTTTGAAAATCTAAGTTATAGAACAGTGTTTTTAGAGCTGGGCTTGTAAGTTATAGAACAGTGTTTTTAGACCTGGGCTTGAACTATGGCTCTATAGAAGAGGTACTTATTGAAAATACACAAGCCTTGACCTTACCCAGACCTAGTGAATCAGTGTCTGGGCTGGAGCTGATTTCCTGCTAAAGGGCACCCTAGATGGTTCTGAGGCACCAAGTATAAAAATAAAGTACAGCACGTGTTACCATCAGTAATCGCTGGGTGATGGGACCAAGAATGATCTTTATTTTATGAACACTTTTTGAATTTTCTGAGTTAGATGCAATGATCATATATTTGTTTTATAATCAGAAAACAATAAGACAAGTATTTTAAAAGGATGATAGCATATAGAATAGTATTTAATCATCTTGGAGATCTGATAAATTGAGGAGTTTATATATGAAGAGCTCAGATCCTGGAGTAGGATTGCCTGGTTCAAATCCTAGAGGCTTACGTATTAGCTGTGTAACTTTCCTTCTAAGAGCCTCAGTTTCCTCATCTCTTAAGCAGAGATAGTAATAATAATGTTTATTTCATACAGCTATCGTGGGAATCAAATGGGAGTACTTAGTACAATGCTTGGCACATAATGAGAACTCAAAATGCTAGTTACTAGTAATACAAGGATATCTATGTTTTATGGTTCTTTATGACAGTATGTTTTATAGCTAGTCTTACTCTCCTCTTTTTGAGACAGAGTCTTGCTCTGTCACCCAGGCTGGAGTGCAGTGGCACAATCTTGGCTCACTGCAACCTCCACTTCCCAGGTTCAAACGATTCTCCTGCCTCAGTCTCCCAAGTAGCTGAGACTACAGGTGCATGTCACCACACCCAGCTAATTTTTTTATATTTTTAGTAGAGATGGGGCTTTCTGAAAAGACATATATTAATCAATCAATTAGGTTTGTTTTTTTCAGTGTCTCACTCTGTCACCCAGGCTGGAGTGCAGTGGTGTGATCATAGCTCCCTACAGCCTCCAACTCATGGGATCAAATGTCTTCTCACCTCAGCCTCCTGAGTAGCTGGCACCACAGTTGCATGCTGCCAGGCCTGGCTTTTTTTATTTTTTGGAGAAACAGGGTCTCACTATGTTGCTCAGGCTCATCTTGAACTCCTGGGCCCAAGAAATCCTCCTGTCTTAGCCTCCCAAAATGCTGGGATTATAGGTGTGAGCCACCGTACCTGGCCCAATCAATCAGTTTTTATTGTAGTTAGACTCCCACTCCTCTCATCTGCCTCTTATTCCTTGCTGTGACTCTCCCTCCACTCTCCCTCCTCTTTACAAAAAGCTGCATCTGAATTCTCCTTACATTTAGTGACCACAGCCTTCATATTTCTACTTGTCCCCCTTCATATTTCTACTTGTCCCCCTTTTAATGTGTTGTCTGTTACCTTTGCCATTTTTATTTGATCCCCAAAGTTGCAACTACCAATTATCTCTTGGCATTTAATAAACAGCTGCTAAATTCTCTTAAAGTTCAGCATCAACAGCTGTATGTCTGTCTTGGATTAATTAATGATTCAGTTTCTGAAGCTCTGTCAAACAGAAGACTTCTGAGTCTCGGATTAATAATTGATTTAAAAAATATTCTTCCTGGATTTGCACATCCAAGGCAGGGGCTGATGCTGTACCTAATGCACCCCAGCTGGGTGCTCTTGCAGTTGCTGTGTTTAGGTCTGGAGCACAGCTACACTTTTCTTTATCAAATGGAGAATAGTGTGTGTTGAAAGCCTAGCACCACCTGATTGGATTCTTTTCATTTCTCCTAGATTTAATCAGAAAATTGTAAACATTGAGAAAAGGAGTTTGGAAGAAAAATGCATCAACTTTCTATTTTCTGGAGTACTTTTATATTGAAAAAAAAAAAGCTTTAAGGCAGTGTTTTTCAGATTTTAGTGCGCATGAGAATCATCTGGAAGGCTTATTAAAACACAGATTGGTGGGTTGCACCTCAGAGTTTATGCTTCTGTACGCCTAGGAGGAGGCCTGAAAACTGGCATTTCTTACAAGTTCTCATGTGACACTGATGCTGCTAGTTCAGGGACCTCAATTTGAGAACCATTCTTAAAAAAATGTAGATTCAGGGGGTACATATGCTTTTTTGTTACATGAGTATTACCTGCATAATGGTGGGGGTTGGGCTTCTAGTGTACCCATTATGCAAATATTGGACATTATACCAAAGAGGCAACTTTCAACCCTTCTAGAGAGAACTACTCTTAAAGAATGTACCCATAAGAATCTTGAGAACTTGATCCCCCTAAATAGGGAGGAAAGTTAGCATTAGCTATGCTAGGAGCCTTCTAATCACACGTTTCTCCTGTGCTCACTCTCTCTTCCTGATTATTATTACTCATGTCTGCCAATTGTAGCCTGAGAAACAGGGAGCAAAAGAAACCTGTGATTAGAAGGCTCCTAGTTTAGCTATTAATAATACTAATTTTTCCCCCCTGTTTCAGGGACCAAGAAAGTGATGACTCTTATACTCATTAAATTCCCAAGTCTTATCAAATAAGAATAAAAAACCTTTTATCCCTTACCTTAGAGAGATTATCAGTTTACTAATGATTATAATTTTAGTAGCAAAGTCTAAAATTGAGCTCTACTGTTGCCAACCTCTGTATTCTCGTCTACTTATTTCTCAGGCCTACATACCTTTTCATGGTCAATATCTATGGTTCATTCCCACTGTAAGCTTTTGCACTTGCAGTCCCCCAGCCTTAAATGTCACTCTTTCCTGTTTATCCATGTTCATAACTCCTTTCAAAACAGTTTCCTAAGATTCAATTTCCTCCAAAATGTCTAGAAACTTTAACTGCCACAAATAATTCACTTGTTTTGCTTTCCAGTTCATAGTTCCTTATCTCATTTTCTTCTATTTTCTGGTATCTTCTGGTGATTTGTCTCATTTTTCATTTTTCCATCTTCCTGTAACCATAACACTCCTATCTAAAACCAGGAGATTATGGAGAGAATGAAAGCTAACGAGAGCATCTCCTGTCACTGCCTGAACTTCTTGGCATATAATGCATGGAGTAGGGGCAGCCAGGTTATCCCTGCATAAGACAACAAGAGGAATCAGGAAAGCACTAAACTTTGCTTTGCTTGCCTCTAAGTTAAAAATTCCACGTTCCTGCTGCCAGTAGTGACAAGGTACCTCCAAAGTTCTTGGTTTCAGCAGCCCCCCAGATCCTAAGCTTAAACTACTCCTTCTTCTCTTGTACTTACAATAGACACAGTTACTATGGTTAGGAAGGTAGCACAGACAGAAGTGTAGTGGCTTTTGTTTTGCTTCAATTTTTGCTTCAGTGTTCAAAGAATATAATGCAGTTACTATGAAACAACACTTGATCCGTTTACCAAAAAAAATTTTTAAATATGATTAAAAAAAAGAATTAAATGACTCAGCCCCGGGACAAAACTCAACAACAAATTATCACTTCACACTCATAATTACCACAAAAATTTGAGCATGGAATAGATGCCAAATGATTCAGGCCAGACAGGTTAGATTCCTCTGCTGTGTTGATGAACATTTCAGGTGTATGAAAACACTGCATTGCTGTGAATATCAAAAACACAGCAAGGGTCTCCATGAAGCTGGTAATAGCCAATACACTTACAAACTTAAGGCTTTCAAGAGAAAAAAAAAAAAAATATATATATATATATATATCCTTTGTTTTATTAAAATAATTGATTCTCTCAGATTAATAGTTTTCACATTTTTTATTACCTTCTTTAGTGAGTCTTTTTTAACTTTCAAATTCAACATGTATACCCAATAGCTTAGGCCGAAGCTGGGTAACTAAGCCCTGCCTGATTCCTGTCCTGTTCCCCCATCCAGCCAAAAACTTCTGTGAGGATCTCAAAGCACCTCCCACAAAACCTCTAGGGTTCCACAGAGCAGAGCTGAAAAAGAAACAATGATACTTTCTATCACTACAGCTTATTGATTTATAGCAAAAGTAATCACTCTAAATATTAAGACACTAGAATCCTATATTTCTCCCTATGCAGTCACTCGAAAGGTAGATTTTCTTATGGGGAAGGAGGCACATTCTTATTATAAACCAGCTTGTGAACAGATACCTGTAATTTCTAAACATTTAGACCTAGTTCTCTGAAGACCATTATTTCCTAACTAGGTAGTATGTGTATAAATACATAGAAAATAAATAAAAGTCACATTAACCATAAAAATTACTGTTTAAGCATTAATTCAACACAATGTGAGTAATACAGCATAATAAAAAGAGAAAGCCAGAAAGATACAGGATGAACTTCTGTCATTTACTAGCTACGTGACCTTAGCAAGTTTCTCAACCTTTCTGAATGTAAATTTCTGACTTGTGGTGTTAATATATTTCAGAGTAACTATGTGGTTTAAATATTGACAGAGTCACAGACCTTTCTCCTTTTGCCTAAACCTGATGACAAGGCTAGCCACAGACCCTTCTCATTTTGCCCCTAGTCAACTTCCTGCTCTTTGTCTCTTGAGTGATTAGCTAAGATTATGATTGCTTTTCCCTCAGAAACTAGCTAGACACAGAGATAAACCTTTACTATTCATCTATCTGATTGAGGCTTCCCCTGATTGCAAAATCCCTACTGTAGATCCTCTCACTTGTAACTTGTTGACTCCTAGCTATAAAAGTCTAATGCAACACCACTCTACAGTGATACTTTGATCTTTGGATCTGGGGCACTCTTCTCATTGTGATATCCTGAAAAAGATTAACTTTTCTGGTTTTAGTCTTTGACAATATCATAAACGTAAAAGTGCCTGACACATAATTAGTTATTGGTAATTACAAACTTTTATTACAGATCTTCTATAAACAGTGCACTGAGAATAACCTATGGAGGGCACAAAGATGAGAAAAATGGATTCTCTGAATTGGCATCTTCTGAATCTAGTGTCAGTTCCATATATTTAGGACTTTAAAATCTTATTTTTGCTAAGTTTTCCTAACTCGTATGACAATAAGCTAATTTTGGCAGATCAGTAAAGAATACGAATTAATTTACAAACTACTTTAATGTGAGTCTTACAGTCATATATTCATAAAAAACTAAAAAGTTCAGCTACAATATGCATACTAATTATTTAAGACTTTGTTGAGATGGCTCTGTATTCCTGAGGCCTTCTCTAACTTTTGCATTCAGAAATAATCTCTATTCTCTGTGCTTCAGTTTGCATTTTCTTTGTACTTTTTTAAAAAGCATCTTTCACATTATGCTCTGCACTAGTCTTAGTTGTACACATGTCTGATGTTTTCCCTCATTTCAAGTTGTTTGAGGACTAGGTACTGTCCTTTATTTTCTCTGGCACAGTGTCTTAGGCAAAGGAGATACTCAGTGTTTGCTGAATTGAAAGAGTCTATAATACTACTTGATGTCTTGGATCATACCAACCAGATGGTATGCATATAAATACTTCATGATGTATCAGAGTTTACACTGAGAAGACCAAGAAGTTATGAAAGGATAACCAAGAATGGGGTAGAAAAAAAGAGGGGAAGAAGATAACTATGCAATTGAGAAAATCTAGCAAGTTAAAATAACACAGGAAACAAATGCATACTGGATAATTTCAAAATAGAGAACTTACTCTCTCAACCTTGAATATCTTTAGTATGCAAAGGTATAAGAAAGACAGACTATAGTCTAGGTCTTTAGAAATTTTACATACCTTGAAAAATCAGAATCAGGAAGTGGTAATAATGTCAAGGTTGTGACACACAATGTTCCTTTCAACAGCAGGTCACCAGTGGAAAGCTAATAAATGTTAACAACAAAGTCTTTGGGAAGAGGGAGCCCTGATGTGTAGCACTGCCAATGTCTATAGTGTAAATTATTCCCACCATGGCTGATTTTAAACGATCAACATGTCACTTAATGTAAGTTTGCAAAGAAATGCATGCAATTGGTTCCCCCAACCAGTGAGAGCTGGTTTTATCACACCCCTGTAAGTTCCCTTTCTCCCTACCTTCCTTTCTTTACTTCCTTCCTATTACAGCAGGTCTAGGTGAGAGGGCACATAAGAAACAAGATTTCACCTGGAATTCTGCTCCTCAGTGGCCCCTTTGGGATTATGTTTTGGGGACAATGAATCACCTCCATGTCACACCTTTGATCGATCACATTTTTCAGTGCCACCTGAAAATCCAAGAATCACTTTGGAAACAAAATGAAAACCCACTATCTTCTTTTAAGCCACTGATGAAAATGGTAGAAAGACTTGCTTCATGTTAAATGTTACCTTCAATTTGACAACATGAGGAGAGTTTAGCATCTCTGAATCTTGCAAAAACTACAAAATTATACAAGGGAAACACTGAAGTCACCAATTTACCAGTATTTTTATCTTTTCCACTGTATACTAAGCTGTAACTTTTTAGTTACAAGTTGCAGCTCCTCAGCCTGGCCACCATTTGCTTATCAAAAATCCATTTGCTTGTTTTCCCTTAACACAAAATATACTCAAATAAAAAGAAAAAATTAGCATGGCTCTGAGCCCTTATGCAAATTAGTAAGGCTCAGACGCCTATGGCTAGAAATGAATCAGATCTCAAGACGTGCAACTATTAATAAAAATGTAGTATAACAGTCCAGTCCCAGAACTCATTCAGGGTCATCACTCTCAGATGTATCATCACCCTGACATCTTTTAGCCTAGCTTGGGCTGGTATAAACAGTAAGCCCATGGAGTTTCCTGGATTTATCTTCAAGGATAATGTAGACAAAATCTGGCTTTGTGCAGCACATACTCTGTCTGTGGTATTTAATGACACTGGAAAATCCCTAAGAAAAATCTTCCTGGAATAACTCAGAGAGGTACCAAAGTTAAAAATAAACCTTATTTTCTAAGTTTAGGCTAGAATGGCTTGGGAGGGCACCCTCCCAGGAAGGGTTACAGAAGTTACTTAGGTTTCAGCTATGCATTTTAGAATCTTACAGGAGTTATTTACTCTGCATTTTCAGAACCTTGTGTTATTTTAAGCAACACATATAAGAATAAAAATTTTTAATCACAACTAGTTTGATAATCTTTCCATGTCCCCACTTGTACAACTACCACATTGGAGTGGGGTCTGGCATGAATTTCTGTAACTGGCATTGTCAACTAAGAGGAGACAGAAAGGAGCTTTGCCTATACTCTGAAAGAGCAGCAGCTGTAGAGAGAACAGTGGTGGCTGGCAGGGTGCCTAGCGAAGGGAGGGACATGCCTACGCCACTGGCACCTGTGAGGGCCAGTTCGTGCACTACCATCATTATCGAGGCTTTCCTGAAAGCCTTCAGAGGGCACACACAAGCTAAAATCTCACACATTTAGATTCATTTTCAATTATGCCACTTAAAATATAAGCACCAACAACAGAATAAATTTAATGTCACAACTGAAAATGTTGGCACTTGGCACTAAGAAGTTGTGATGCACTTGAGGCTTAACTGGATCTTCAAACTGGCAATGGCTTGAGGCATGTTTGGATTGCATTATTTAAACTAGAACAGAAAATCAAGATTCACTGGATTGCCTTTTCTAGGATGTCCAGAGAAGTTAGCTCCAAAAATCAATCAAGAACTCAAGAGTAAATGAAAGCTTGAGAGGAAATTCTAGTGGAGATTTTTTTTTTTTTAACCTTGATTCCCAGAATTTAAACCTATGTCTGTCTGAGGAATTCTGCACCTTAATGAGTTTTGAGAGAAGACAAAGTCCACTTCTGACTATGAGAGCACAAATGGCTAAACTCTTACTTTCTCAGTGATCCTTGAGGCTAAGATGTGAGCACATGACAGACTCAGCTGATCAGACATATTTTATCTCCCTTCCCTGCTCCTCTACCCCATAAATCCTAAACTAGTGATATCAAGAGGCAGGAACAGGGAAGATGCCATTTTGGAGACTGCACAGTAGCAGCAGATGCATCCTATCTCCAGGAAAGAGTCGGGGGGCAGGAGTGTAGTCCATGGTGGGGTGCAACTGTGGTAGGCAGGGCTTAGTGGCACCAGCAGCCCTGCTCTTACCAGATGGGTTTCATGGCATGAATCCAGGCTCTGGTTCTACTTCCCTAGTTACTATTGCTTTTTCCAATGTCCTGAACCTGGTTCTGCAGGCTTCTGGTGTTTCTGTGAGTTCCCCGAGGACTTTTCAACAAATTTCTTTTCTGCCGCAAACAGCCAGTCAGTTTCTTGGCTAACAACTAAACCTTCTGATTTTACAAATAAATTATAGCCAAACATTTTCTTTTTCAAAAGAGTTGTTAGACTTAAAAAAGACAAATATCTTACGTTTCCTACTAAAGGGGCTTTCATCTGCAACCATAATTTTTAAATAAAGTGGCAGCCTGGTAGTTGTTTCCATGCTTTCCCGAAGATCACCTCTCCTTAGGTTCACTAGAACCAGCCCAAGGACAACTCATTTCATCATCCCTTCCCTTCTCTCTCACCTCTCATTTTTAAGAGGCTACTTGCACTTCAAGTAAATTAGCAGTAACATTTACCAGGTCTTTCCTATATATATACCTTTATCTCTTTTCTCCAGGTAATTGCTATCTTTCCATTGCCCCAAGTCCAGCACCCTGTACCCCATCAGCTGTGCTTAATCCCTGGCTTCTTATAGTGATTCCTCCCAGAAGGGTCTGGAACTCCCCACCATCACCCGCATTTTGTGGCTTATCTTTACTAGGACATTCTTTACTATGAACTTTCAAGGTATAAAAGTGATTCTTCCACCCCTGCACAAAGTAGACATTTCACAAATACCTGACCATTCTAATATTTCTGTTTGGTGCTCCAAATACTAGGTCTTCTGTCTTTCTAGTTTACTGCTAACTCAATTGTGGATTGTTGTAGGAAAACTAATAGGACCTCCTGACATACATGAAGCAAGAATAGTACTACTAGAGTGAGCAAAAGCTGATGATTAACAGTAATCTAGAGAAGAGACAAAGCAAAGTATGAGTAAAAAATTATTCCCATGTGCTTTGAAACTGCTCTGAAACAATACTGTGGATTCAAGCCTTCAAAACATTTGTTGCAGAATGGCCCATCTTTGTGTGGAGGTAGAATTGCTCATCCCAGCACTCAGATAGGGAAGTTGGCCAACTTGCTCATTTCTACCAAAGGCTATTGACCCAAACCCCTAGTAATGATTTTTTCTAAAGCAGATAAATTTGCTTTCAACCAACAATCATAAATGCCTATCATCTAGGCCCTTGCTAGGGAATGTAATCTTATCCTCTCTACCATCCAGTTCCATTAAATTCTGGTTGTGATAGGTAGCATCTGGGGAGAATTGTTTGAACAATGTCTTTTAAATGTTCTAAGTGATATCATTAGAATAGGCAAAAGATTCTATACTGGACTATAACCTCCTGTCTCCTTATGGATTGCTGGATTTTAGTCTTCAGCATTTACAGAGGAGCAGAAGAAACCAAGAAATAAAATCCATTACCTTGAGTGGTGATGTAGATATTTTCTAGTCCAGACTCACTGTCTCCTCCATAAAACTTCATGTGAGAAATGATTTTTGGCCATGTATACAATGAAAATCTTTATTTTCCCTGAGAGTCTCTCTCTTTTTCTTTAATAAGTATTCATGTAACTGATATATATTCCTTTTCACTTTGCCTACTGGGAAGTTCAGATGCAAGAATAAGACTGAGAGAGACAGAACTATGAAAGAACTTAGAGCCTGATTATTTATATTTTTCCGCTAGCCTTACTCATTTTATGATATATAAATACATATATATTTACATATGTGTATATTTTTATATATTATTGTTCTTTATTTTTATTGACAATTCAGCCATTATTTTCTTATTTATTCATGCCTTAATAAGCTTCTGCAATCCTTTTATATGTATACATATTTAAACAGATTTAAGGTGGCTAAATAATGTTGGGTGAACTTTAGCCATTTTCACTATTAACAATAATCAGTTAGTAAGTATATACTACTGTGTGTGTGAAGTCCTTGATGTGTGGAAAGATGCCAGATCCCTAAGGCAAAGGCCCTGACCTCAAAAGTCTTGAAATGTAATTGAGATAATAGGGTTGGTACAAGGAATACGATATCATAACTATATTGTATTAAATTATGTATGCGTATATAAATTACATATATATCTATATAAATATAAAATGGATGGACAGGTCATGTAGTAAGATCCTTCCTGCCTAAAAGGATAAAATGAAAACAGACACAAGATGCATCACAAACATGTCTCCCAAAGAGTGCAACTCCCCTCTCATTCTCTGCCATCTCCTAATGCCTAGGCAGTAGTATCCTGCCCCCTTCTAAATCTAGGATGATTTTATTTAAAAAATTTCAAGGATGTATGGATCACAAAATGGAGAACTGTTATTTTATTTTCAGTAACTTTTCTTATTGTACATTTTAAAGCTTCGATGTTTTAACATGCCTCAGAAATAAAATTTACTTCACAACTCAGAATGTATACGCACCTAAAACATAAGTTTCACAAAACAGTATCTTTTCTATGTTTGGCACACAATATTCTCTATTTTGTTCAATTTTCTTTCTTAAAACATACTTCTTAGGAGCCATTTAATTTATCATAAATAGCACTGTTTTAAGAAAACAGGAAGTTCAAATTTCCAATGGCCAAATGTTTTAATTTTCTGAAGGAAAAACTCTTCTTTTAAAGATCAAAGGAGATAGGATAGATGATACAGCACACTGCCTCAGATGGAGGATACAGCATACTGCTTCTTATCTCCTAAGTATTTGCTCAGAAATCCAAAATATGTAGATTTATGAGTCATGCAACTCTCCCTTAGAGGGGAAAATACATCCTTAAGTTGTATTCCCAGTAGGAACACATCAACCCAGACACGTAAATCAAATTTCAAATGCTTTTAGTATTAGTGTCTGCAGATTCTAAAAATGGGCTTAACTATAATTCAGCTTTTCTCTAGCCTGAGTTATAATAAACTGAAAAACATTTGTATATGCATATAATTCAGTAATCTTGAAAACTGCATTATTAGTGACTCATCAGTGATTACCTTAACCTTAGATTTCTTCACCAAATAAATAAATTATTCAGCAAACAAAGCAAAAGAAAAAAAAGACCCAACTCTCTTTCATGAACTGAGACGTTGTTAATCACCCAACTTAAAGAATTTGGGAAGTAAAATGCTGTTAGTAATAATTCTGTTGAAACATGATCAAAATTGTGATTGGAAACACTTCCAATGTTTCAATGTAACCCTTAGGCTTATTCATGCCAGAAACATCTCATCTGGGCCTCAGCATTCCCCAGAGGAAGATAAGGAAAGTTATAATCTCTTTACCATGTCAAGTCTAAGATAATACTTAATTGTTACTGTGTACTTGCAATTCCAGATTACATTGGGCAGAAACCCCTACCTTTAACAAATAGTTCTATTCTAGCTACAATCATATCACATTCACTTCTCAGCCTACCAATTAATATCCAACCAAATTAGAGCTTCGTGAGTTTCTGGCAGGTTTGTGACACTGTGCCTGAAACCTGTAATTTTAACTAATTATAGAAATTCTGGGCAGGAAGCCTTCTGAAAAGATGATCAGCTTCATTCCCTTCATTTGAAACTTTGAAACTGCCCCAGACCAAGAGTTTTCCCTTCTGTTTTAACTTGAAGAAACGATATTAGCACAAAGGATCACTCACTGCAACTGGAACCATACTAGGTCCACAACATAGATGATCTGATTTAATCCTTGTCTTAATGTAGTAGGAATTATCCCCATTTTAAGAGGGGGAAACTAATGCTCAGAAAAACAGCTGAACAAGGGGAAACAGAGGGTTCACTTTAGAGCTGGGATCTTACCCAAGATCCATAATCTGATTCCAGAAACTAATGCTTCTCTGTTGTCTCTCCAGATGTGGGCTGGAGCTGGCTGCTCAGAGTACACATCTCTTCTCAACTCCACATTCCATGAGGTCCCATCAATAGCTTGAAATCAGCCTTGGTGGGAGTAATCACACCTTGCAAACTGGTAAACGCTACAAATCACATCTTTTTCCTTCAGAGAGGTATTTACTAGTACACGACTGCCTATAATATTTGTATTTAGTATTTTACAAATGTCAAAATTGGGTGTTTCTGTTGATCAAGTTTTTTTTTTTTTTTTTTTTTTTTTCCCAAAAACAAATAGTAGCAAGAAAGTGCGGTTAGAGTATATTTCAGCATTTTCTTCCCACATTTACTTTCTATGTCTCTTTGCCTACCATGAAACAAACTTAGAGATTTTAGTTACCTAAAAGTAGTTATAATAATATAAATCCCCATGCCTCCATTATCCAGATTTAATATTTATCGACATATGGCCAACCTTATTTCACTGTACTTCTCAAACATGTTTTTTCTTCTTCTCCCCAGCTGGATTATTTTCAAAGAACTCTCAGACATTATATCATTTTATTTGTAAATACACCAGTTTGTATTTCTAAGAGATAAGCTCATTTTAAACATTATCACAATACTATTATCACACGTTAAAATTATCAGTAATTCTTCAAATTAGCTAATAATTGGTCCATATTTAACCTTCTCTGACTCCCTCAAAGCTCTTGTTCACACAGTTGCTTTCTTCAAATCAAGATCCAGAGCATCTGGATGAAATGTCTTTAAGTATTAATTTATTTTAATCTGTTAATTAATTTTTTGATAGTCCTCCCCCTTTTTTTATCTTTTGCCATTTCTTTGAGTCATTTGTCCTGCAGCATGTCTTACATTTTGGATTTTGCTGATTGGTTTCCATGGTATCATGTGACATCTCCCTCTTTCTTCCGAGTTTCTTGAAAATTGGTAGACCTAGAGGTTTGATCAGACTTATGTCCTATTTTTTGGCAAGTATATTTCATGAGTGGGGTTGTACTTCTACATCACATCAGAAGGTGAGTAATTTCTGCTGTCTTTCTTTTGCTAATTAGTAGGTTTTGGTCTTCTCATCCTAATTCATCCTATAAAAATTCTCCATCAACCTTTCATCTAATTGTATGGGCAGTAATTGATGATCATTTTCTAGATTCATTATTTGAGCAAGGGTGACAAAAGAGTGATGGTTTAGGTCTTTTTTTCCTTCTCCATGTAGTGGCTGGAATTCTTCTGTAGAGCAGACATTTTATGTATCAACTATTTGGTTAACCTGAATTACAGTTTGTACAGGAATGACAGCATAAATGTTTTCTTTCCCTTTACTAACTAGTTTACAGAATGAATTTATACCCTCATATCCTTCAAGGGTAACAGAAAGCTTATTTTCTTTTTTAAAAACTTTTTGCTATCATTATGCACTAATGAATGTTAATATATTTGATATGTTTCCATAAATTGTAGACATTATTTTTTTGATTCTTGGAAATTATTTCCTGTGTCTTTTTGATATGACCCCAGTACTGTTGATGGCTTCCTTGCTTTCAGGTATATTCCAGGTTCTTATAACTTTCCAGACTCAGTCCTAGAAACAGACATTTTTAGGAGCCTGATTTCTTACAATGGGAAGCGGCTCTGCCCACCATTGAAACTGATTGTGTCTCAGGAGAAATTCTCAACCAGAACAGGCCAAGCACTCACAGAACACAGATGACACATACAGAGTGCTGTCAGCCAGCATCTGAAATTTTATTACTTAGAGCAAATGTTGCCAATTTATTACAGGATATGTCATGGTAATGTATACAATATAATCTTTACTCATAATCTAACTCTTTATTGATAACCTCAAGCATATGAATGAGTGGCTGTCTAAAAACCTACCCTGTATGCATCCTTTATATATGAATAGAGCATTGGGCAAATTCAGATTTTCAGAGACCTGAAGTCTAAACAATTTGTGGGGTACGCTCTTTTTGAAAATTAACATGAAATCCCAAGTTGGTTGAATAGGAACAGCTCCAGTCTGCAGCTCCCAGCATGATGAATGCAGAAGATGGGTGATTCCTGCATTTTCACTTGAGGTACCTAGTTCATCTCATTGGGACTGGTTGGACAGTGGGTGCAGCCCACGGAGGGTGAGCTGAAGCAGGGCAGGGCATCACCTCACCTGGGATGCACAGGGGGTCGGGGGATTTCCCTTTCCTAGCCAAGGGAAGCCGTGACAGACTATCTGGAAAAATGGGACACTCCTACCCAAATACTGTGCTCTTCCCAAGGTCTTAGCAACCGGCAGATGAGGAGATTCTCTCCCATGCCTGACTCAGCAGGTCCCACACCCATGGAGCCTTGCTCACTGCTAGCACAGCAGTCTGAGATCAAACTGCGAGGCGGCAGCCTGGCTGGGGAGGGGCATCCACCATTGCCGAGACTTGAGTGGGTAAACAAAGTGACCAAGAAGTTCAAACTGGGCAGAGTCCATTGCAGCTCAACAAGGCCTACTGCCTCTAGACTCCACCGCTGTGGGCAGGGCATGGCTCAACCAAAGGCAGCAGATAACTTCTGCAGACTTAAACATCCCTGTCTGACAGCTCAGAAGAGAGCAGTGGTTCTCCCAGCATGACGTTTAAGCTCTGAGAATGGACAGAATGCCTCCTCAAGTGGGTCCGTGGGTCCCCGACTTCCATCTAGCCTAACTGGGAGACACCTCCCAGTAGGGGCCGACAGACACCTCATATAGGCGTTGCCCCTCTGGGATTAGGCTTCCAGAGGAAGGATCAAGTAACAATATTTGCTGTTCTGCAGCCTCTGCTGGTGACACCCAGGCAAACAGGATCTGGAGTGGAGCTCCAGCAAACTCCAACAGACCTGCAGCTGAGGGACGTGACTGTTAGAAGGAAAACTAACAAACAGAAAGAAATAGCATCAACATCAGCAAAAAAGTCATCTACACCAAAACCCGATCTGTAGGTCACCAACATCAAAGAGCAAATGCAGATAAAACCACAAAGATGGGAAGAAACCACCACACTCCAGCCTGGGCAACAGAGCGAGACTCTGTCTTGAAAAAAAAAAAAAAAAGAAGGAAAACGTGGCACATGTACAACATGGAATACTATGCAGCCATAAAAAAGGATGAGTTCATGTTCTTTTCAGGGATATGGATGAAGTGGGAAACCATCATTCTCCGCAAACTATCACAAGGACAGAAAACCAAGCACTGCATGTTCTCACTCATAGTTGGGAATTAAGCAATGAGATCACTTGGACACAGGGCAGGGAACATCACACACCAGGGCCTGTCAGGCAGTGGGGGACTGGAGGAGGGATAGCATTAGGAGAAATACCTAATGTAAATGATGAGTTGATGGGTGCAGCAAACCAACATAGCACATGTATACCTATGTATCAAACATGCATGCTATGTACATGTACCCTAGAACTTAAAGTATAATAATAATAAAAAAGAAAATTAACATGAAATCCCAAATATGAAATTAGGCAAGAAAGTGAATATTTATTAAGGTTGAGGGAAAGAAATTATAGCAAGTTATTTAAATATAAAAAAGTTAGAAAAATGCAGAAATCAAAAAATATGAAAAATAATATTTTTATAAATGTATTGCCTGTTATACTTCTATATTATTCCCACATTTTTTGGTTGCCTACTCTTTGATCCCCTTTTCATATTGTAATAATTTTGTGATATCACTCTATAGTGATATGAGAAAGATAATTCAGGCTCTCCTCTGGTATGATTGACCAGACTTAAATTTTTGATATTGGAACACATAAGAACTTGTGACCTACAGAAACATTCTCTTATTTGTAGGACTCTTACGGTTTGTGCCTTATCAGAAATTTTATCCTATAAAATTTTTTAAAATCACATAAAATTTTATAAAATGTATAAATTCTATTTTAAGCAACTACCCCCCAAAGAAAAAAGGTATGATGAATTTATAATTGTATACACCAGTATATTATCTAGTATATTTTTGATAGGTGAGAACTTACAGTTTTACTAGAGATCACTTAGAACAAAATCATCCAGTTACAAGTTTACATGTTTGGTGATGGAAAATTTTCCACAGAATAGCTTCTGGTTCTGTACATTGTAATAACCATTTCTCATTTATTGACTATATACTTCTAGGACTGGGTGCTGTAGGGTACATTTATAATACAACATAGCCACTGGCCTTGCTGGGAGAGTCAGCTGAGTGTGTGGTAGAATCTAGAAGCCACTCCTTCACTGGCATGGCTGGCAATAGCTTAATTATACACAGAAGTGACTGCAGACTTTATGCATATCCTACTAAACTCTGAGTAAATGTGTCTCCAACCCTTAGTCTCCTCTGCCCAAAGCTACCCCCAATACCACCCAACACGAGGAAAAGTGAAATGAAGGAAAAGCTGGAATGGAACGAAACAGTTGTCTTAACCAATTGTGGTTAAAATACCTCACTTTAGCAAATATTACGAAAACATATGATCACACAGACATACTTCTCAGGCCCTCACAGGGCCTTGGAAGAACCCATACAAGTGAGGGGCTCTGAAGTTTAAGCTTCATTGGCTTCACACTAATCATTTGTCTTGAGAGAATCATCACCTCACTGTTGAATTTCCAATGGTTAATCAAAGCATTTTGACCTTCCTATCTAGAATGTTTTTACAACTCCTTTAACATTTAACTTTGACTCTTTGACTCCATCCTCAGGGGTCCTCAGTACACACACACAGAAGCCAAGCATATAATACTTTTGCACTGTTTGTGGAACAAAAGAGTAATTGTGTTGAGATCATTTTTTTCTTATTGCATTGGTGGAGTGAATAGTTAATATGAATCTATAGCTTATAAAGAGCTGTTTGTGTATTAAAAATACATCTATATAAATATATCTAGCCACTCTTGGCTGAAACCCAAGAGCACTACAACTAAAAACATAAAGAACTCATAGCAAGTAATTTCTAGTTATTATTTTGGTTAGTACTCTAGCATACTCACTAGCAACAGTAGAAATGATGTCCTTGCTTTAGTTATAGTAATCTATGCCTGTCAAGCCTGGGAGTTGCCAGCAAATATTTCAGGAAAGTTTCCAGAGCTATTATTAGATATAATACAGACTTTCCTACCTAGTTTTCAGCCATGAGATCTCTGGCAGATGCCTCAGTGATTATAGTGGCAGTAATGCTTGGCATCCCGACACAGACAGCCTGCTCCAGGACCAGTGACAGCAACTGACTGGGATTTTACAGGGGGAATTTTTATTTTTATTTTTCAGATACTTCAACACAAGGACAAGGTCATTCCCAATGCCAACACTTCTAGTTAAGCTTTAACTTATCGTTATGCATCAAAAGAACTGAGATAGAGAAAAGCAAACAACTCCCAAACCCACAGAAGGCCCAGTTACCAAGAAAAAAAAAAGTCTTTAAATTTAGTATTAGGAACTCTGAATATCTAGAATACAGTTTCAAATTGAACATCACCACCACTGAAATCACAGGTAACATTTATTTGGGACTTACTATTCATCAGGCATTGCACCGAATGCCTGCAGTATCCTGATTTTGCAGATGAAGAGGACAAGGCAGTGAAAGCATAACAAACTTGACCTGGTTGCAACTAGCAAATGTGGGGTGGGGTGGAGACCGGGATTTGCCTTTAGGCAAGCTAATCCCAGAGACAGATTGTTAATCACTACTCCATATTGCCTTGCAGTATTAGTATACTTGAAAAAAACTCTTGATTTTAAAGTTGGAGAGGTAATAATAATTAAAATCTTTGTTAGTACAAGAAAGAAAAAATATTTATGCTTTTTCTTTCTTAAGTTTCTAAATAGATCACACATATGAAGACAACACTGAATTTGGACTGGATTTTCATATAGCTGGCAATGTAACATTTAGGTTTCTTATCACTTAAAAGCAGCATTTATGTGCATATTCAAAACAGATTAAATCAATAATGTTGGAAAAAATTCTTCAATAGACTATATTAAAAAACAAATATGAGAAAAATTGATTATGAAAGATGAATAAATTCGAGGTCTTCTGTACAACATTGTACCTACAGTTACAATATTATATTGTGCACTTAAAATTTGTTGAGTGTAGATCTCACATTAAGTGTTCTTATCACAACAAAATCAAATGAAAACAATAATGACAACAAAACCCCTAAGCCTGTATCAACCTGTGAGAAGAAAAAGGAATAATTAATTTACATGTTTGTTTTTTAAAAATCTTCTGACTATATGGAGAGAGACAAATATTCTAAGGACAAAAAGAATTTTAAGAATTTTCAAATCTGGCTCAGTAAGTTTGTTGCTGGTAGCAGTCCTGGTGTAGCAAATCTGAAACTATTTCGTGTGTGTTGTAGGACTGAGGAAATAAGTAAATATGTTGATATTGTGGTGTACCAGGATTATTACTTGGGAGAATGGAAATGCAAATATGAAATGCAGACCCAGTAATGCTGAAATGAAATTGATGGTAGCAGTATAGCAACACTATACCATATAGCTATAATACTACTGTGTATGCATGTGTTCATTCTATTACCCACTGAAAGGACCTAGAAGCAGGCCCTCCAGGAGCAATAAGCAAACCTACTATCTAGACCAGGGTTTCTGAATACCATTCCCTCCCTACTAAAAGGGACCAGGGATGGGACCAAGTTAGGGCTGAAGTATCTAGATGTACATCTGAATGTACCATGGAGGATGTGCTGAAACTGACGAGGACAAGTCAAAAAGAAACAAGCCAACTCAGAAGGGCTCCTGCTGATGATCACATTTGGTACAATTTGAGTATCAAAATGAAAAATTACAAAACTAGATTATAATACTATTGAATTGAGAAATGGTCAGGGTCAGTGGCTCATGTCTGTAATTCAAACACTTTGGGAGACTGAGGCAGCCCGATTGCTTGAGCTCAGGAATTTGAGACCAGCCTGGGCAACAAGACAAAATCCCATCTCTACAAAAAACACAAAAAAATGATCCAAGCATGGTGGCATGTGCCTGTAGTCCCAGCTACCCAGGAGGCTGAGGCGGGAGGATCACCTGAGTCCAGAAGGTTAAGGTTAAGGCTGCAGTGAGCCAAGATGGTGCCACTGTACTCCAGTCTGGGGACAGAGTGAGATCCTGTCTAAAAAAAAAATAAAAAGAAAAAGAAAAATAAGGAGAGAAAGAAAAGAAAAAAATAAAATGATCAAAAATGGTCAAAGGGTATTAAGATTAGTTAGACAGGATGGAGTCCCAGAGATCTATTGTGTAGCATGGTGACTACAGTTAATAATAATGTATTGTACACTTGAAATTGCTAAAGGAGTAGATTGTAAATCTTTTCACCACAAAAAAATAAGTATGTGAGTTGACGAATGTGTGTGTTAGTTTGATTTTATCATTTCACAATGTATACAGATATCAAAATATAATATTATACACTCTATAAAGTTACTTACCAATTATGCCTTAATAAATCTGAGAAAAAACAAAATTATCATGTTAAAAAGGTATAATAAAAAAGAAAAAGTATATCCAAAAGTACACAGTGATTCTAAAAAATTTAAGGGTAGAGGAAGGAGGGAAAGCCAGAAAAATGAACTAATAAATGTAAAAGTAATGGTAGAAATAGAAAAGTAGAATTTCACTGTCACATGTAGTAGCCAATTCAGGCAATGATCATCAATGGATATTAAAACCACTAGGGAAAAATCTGGGAAACAGAATATTCACACAGTTTCAAAGTATCACTGTGCAGATTACGTTTGCATTTTTAAGAAGCTTCTTTACAATGAAGAAATCATGCAGACACTATCTTTATCTTAACATTGTCAGTAATGAAACACATTGACAATCTTACATACTCTGAGAATGACCATGGGAAGGACACAGCATTACCTGTAAAGATAGCTTGCCAAAAATGCTTAATCTTAATCTAATCATGAGGAAAGAATCAAACAAATCCAAAAGGAAGGACATTTTGCAAAACAAATAGCCTGGATTTTTGAAAAATGTAAATGTTACACAGAACAACAACAACGAAAGTTGAAGAACTCTTTAGTTTAAAGGAGATCACAAAGATCTGATCATTAAATATAGTGCATAATCTTGGATTGGATCCTAGGTTGGAAAACAATTACCTAAATGATATTATTGTAGTAATTGAGGAAACATGACAAAACTGTGTGCTATATAGCAGTACTCTATCACTACTACTTTGTCAATATTTCCAGGTATTTTGCAGAGAATGTTCTTGTTCTTAGGATGTCCATGCTGAGGAATTTAGGAGTGAAGTGTCTTGTTATCTGTAATAATTCTCAAATGATTCAGCATGAGTATATATGCTTATTAATGATATATAAATGTATGAACAAAACTATATGACACATTAATCAACGTTCTATAGAGTTCTAGAGGGTAAGAAAACAAATGCAAGTGTGGAAAAATTAATATTTAATAAAGTTGTATGAAGGAGTATATGGGTGTTTTCTTGTACTATTCTTGCAGTAGGATGTGGTTTGAAATTGATCAAAATAAAAAGGAAATTATAATGGGAGTCATTTAAATTCAGTTTGAAAAGGATGATCAGCAAATTGCTAAGTGGAAAGAATAAGACAACCGTTGCTTTGAAACAGCTTATGGGGAGCAGTGGAATAAACTAATGAACTCAGTAGGTCCCGTTTGGTATCATGCTTAGTTAACTGAGTAAAAACCAGAACAACAACAACAAAACTTAAGTAACATAGTTTAACGTTAGCCTGAACAATTTTTAGTTTCTTCTTTGTGAACACAACGGTGTAATAAACACCACCTATGTCAAACACATGGATCATTTGGTGCAAAATTCCTTTCTCTGGTTTCCAGTTTCAGTTATGGATGTACTTTCTCTCTGAAAAGAGTTATTTTCCCTTAACTTTTATTACGGATCTATTAAGCACACATTTTCCTAAATCCTCTTTGAATCTTTTTTTAGAGGTCTGTATCTACATGATTTCCATAATGTGACCACTGCATAAAAAAGACTATTTATTATATTTTATTTTCTGACTTAGAACTCCACAGGTTTTTCTCTGTGCTGCTTTACAGAGATTTGATGAACAGGTGTGTTTGGTCCTAGCCATATGCTACAAAGTTTTATAGTCTTCAATCATATTCCTTTGTTTTTTCAGCCTGAAGGAACGACATTCTAATCTTTTTAATCAGTCTGGTTATTGCCACTTCAATGTCACCCACTCACTTTTAATTCCCCTTCTCACACCTTCCCCATGCAGTTATATTTTTCTGCAGGCAAAACAACTGAAATAGAACTTATTTCTCCAAGTCTCTTTATACAGGCTAAGGTGCATTTACAGTTTCATTTCCCAGACTTTGATAATTTCTGACAGCTTATTTTCCTAATGAAATATAACTTTTGTTTGCAGCTGTACTTCAGCTTGTTAGTTCAAGGGACAAACTGTAGGACTTTTCCTGAAGCAGAAATGGACTCTTGGAAATTACCATTTTAGAAATATAAAATATAATTTAGATTTTCTCCCCTAAAAGCATTATGTTTCACATGCATACAACAAAATTGAACCTCTATGGTCCCGAAACATTCAGAATCTATTTGTGATACTTTTAATTCTATGACATAGCCCTTAAAAAAAATCAATTTACAGCCAGCTTGTCCCTGTAGGGAAATCTTACCAACCAGAGCAAATCTTGTTCAGCCCTTGAAGTAGCTGAGCTAAAGGAAGGATGAGCCCTTTTGTCCCAGATGCCACGGTGTAGAATGGACAATGATCAGAGGCTCTCTTGTGTCCTGAGATGCTTTCGATGAAGGTGGGAAGAAGGTACATCTGTTAATGATTATCTGCTTCCCATTATTCCTTAGCATGTGTGGGAACAACGTGTAGCTCCCTTAGTGGCACTTTCTGTCTCAAAGTTTGATTCAATTGTAACAGGCAAGTTATTAAGTACAGCATCTTGCAAGGGGCTCTGAGAAACCATATGAAACTGAAGGCTGATTTAGAATGAAATTGAGTTTTCAGAGATATTGAAAACTTTGGTTTGAAAGAAAAAAATATCTACAGTAAAGATAGGTATACTTATAAGCCACACATCCTTAGTACCACAAAATCACAATATCAGAACCTCACGGAATCATTTAGTCTTGTCTTCTACCTTCAGATATTTAAAATAATAGATGCCTTAAGGGAGTAAATGGGAGTCTGTTTTGAAGATCTCTAGGGCATAAGGCACAACAGCTTCCCTTCTAATGGTCAATAATGTTCTTCCTCTAGTTTCATTTACATCCTCAAACATGGAGAACAAGTGATCTTCAACTAACTCATACGCCTGAAGACATGAATCAAGCCACACCTTCATCCGTGTCCTCTCCTGTCCAACAACTCCATTCGTCTTGTTTTTCCTCATAGAAACTATTTTCTATATTGATCTTAGCTATTCTTGTTTGAACCAACATGAAGCATAATCTAGCAATTTTGCAAGCATAGTCTGTAGACCCCTAAGGGTCCCAAGACACCCTCAGAAGGTCTGCAAAGTGAAAACTATTCTCATAATAACACTGTTTTTATTTGTCTTTCTCACTGTGTTACCATTTGTGCTGATGGTACAAAAACAATAGTGTGTAAAACTGCTGGTACCTTAGGAAGAGTAAAGGCAGAGCTGCCGAGCTACTAATAGTTTTTGTCGTTACCACCATATAGTTACAATTTTAAACAGAAAAGGAAATTTCTCTTAAGAATGTCCTTGGATAAAGTAGTAAAAATGATTAATTTCATTAAATCTCAACCCTTCAGTAAACATCTTTTGAATATTCTGTGTGGCAAAATGGGAAGTATGCACTAAGTATCTCTGCTGTGTGTGGAAGTATCACGACTGTCTCAACAAAAAGCCGTGGAATGACTGTTTCAGCTGTGAGCTGACCTAGCTCCTTTTCTCATGGAACACAATCTTCACTCAAAACAGTGATTCACAGACAAACTATGGTTATTAAGATTTGGGTATGTGACAGACAATGTCTCAAAAATAAATGAAGTGAATCTATCACTTCAAGGGAAACTATTTTTTTTTTTTTTGGTCAATTACAACATTTGGACTTTCAAGCAACTTTAGTATTCACCACAGTGAGCCTGAAAACCTCTCAATACTTAATACTTACTGATAAGTATTACTTAACAACACTTTTCTGATAATATTGATGATGATGTCAATCAATGTGTTTTTTTTTCAGTATTACATAAGGAAATATATCAACATTTAGATGCTCTGTGTGTTTCAGAAAACTAATATTCTTCAAACAATCAATGTGAGAAATTACAGAATCATAATTAAAAGATCCATTCAAAATGCAGACAGGCCAATGCATTAAATGGAATAAAGTATGAAAATTTGCTGATACAGTTTCAGATTCCAGGTTGTTACTGAGGACCACTCATCTAGTTCTGTTGTGGTATCAAACGGAATGAAATACTGCTCAGCCATAAAAAAGGAAATGAACTATTTATACCTGCAAAAACAAGGATGAATCTCAAAGAGTTTATGCTAAGCGAAAGGCCAGTTTCAAAAGGTAGCATATGGTATGATTCAATTTATGTAACATTCTGGAAAAGGTAAAACCATAGTGGTGGAAAAGAGCATAGTGGTTGCCGAGGGTTAGGGATGGAGAGACAGTGTAAGTAAGTACAAGGGTATAGAATAAAATAAGTTTTTAGAGTGATGAAACTGTTTGAATTGTGATTGTGGTAGTTTCATGAATCTCTATACATATGTGTTAAAAATCCTAGTTCAAAAAAGTCCATTTTATTATTAAAAAATGAAAAGAAATCATACAGCACAATGTTAGCTCACAGATGATACTTCAATAAATGTTATGTTTATAAATGTTAAAAACATTCAAAATCCCGAGCACCACTCTAAACCTGCTTAATTTGATTCTCTGAGAAGACTCTACACTTACAAACAAAACGCCCCTCACCCCACAACTATTTTCCCTGATGATACTCAAGTTTAATCGTATTTGAGAACTGCTAGTCTGGCAAAAAGAATATGGAATCTGAAATCTTGGAGTTTGCTTCCAGTTTGGCTTCTAACTACTATATAGCAAAGCTGGCATAATCCATTCTATGATCTAAATGGATATTTAGATGATCTAAGATATTTTGAAGATCTCTGTTAGTGCCACCAGCATTCGATGAAGGTAATGTTAGCAGTTCACTTGCCTTGCTTGAATGATTGCTATCTTCAGCCCCTGTGCCAAGATTTATACCCAATTATTTAATTTAAACCTCAGAACAGCCCTACCAGTTAGGTCCTAAACTTTTACCATCATATGGCTAGATCACAGTCAGACCACAAAATGCATGCACACAGTCACTGTGCAAAACATGCTCTGCATCGAAATTACTAACTTGTTGATATTTACCAAAAATAGATGAAACAGAAAAGCTGCCTTTTGTTATATATTCTATAAGCCACAAATCTTTTAAAACTCAATAAGAGAGAAATATATTTCAAACCGTTTCCGGTGAAAAACTTACTCTCATTGTGAAAGTTCAAGTTGCCAACTATTCCAAAGATAATTTTGGCCACTTTTTACTCCTATAATTTCCTGAATTATAGGTGGTAGGACTGGGGCATTAGACTAAAATAAAACATGAAAAAAGTCTCAGCCCATCACCTGATCAAATAAACATGCTCATTACTCACAGACTCTAACACTTGCTGTGTGTCCTTTTTCTTATTTTCCTAAAAAGCATCCCTTTGAGCATCTGACCACAGTGTGTTTGAAATGGTGATTTCACTTTATAAAACTTCCTGTCTTACAGTCCCATTTTATATACTTTGTTATATCTCATATGGATCACATAATTTGTTCAAAGTTTGTTATAAACTGTTTTAAAAATGTAACATTTATACATACTATAATTTCCCCTTATTATTTATTGGCAAGAGATGGCTTTATGCTGAGGCAGTGTCATCCATCTCTAGAATTCTTGTCAGAGGAGGAGTTGTCAGAATTTTAATTGCAGAGGAATTTGTGAAAAACATTAAAATAAGATTACCACTTTATTAGACTTACAGCAAGTGAAAGAAACATCTAACTTCAATGTGGCTCAGCACGGCAGCTGGAACAAATTCTGTGACTTCCAGGAGTCATGTATTGTGACACCCAATCTTACAAAGCAGAACTTTGTAATTTCTGACAGTGTGGTTGAGAAATGCTAAACTTCCAGGGCTGGCTCTTAACCCATTTTTATTCCTAATACTAGGGACTGCTGATACAATGAAGCCACCGCTGTCAAATAACTATCTATCTGGAGAAACATCGTACACCACCAATATTTTATGTATTTTGCGATACTTAATAATAACAAGAACTAATATTGACTGAGGTCTACCTAACAAGCAATATGTTAAGGGTTTCATTTGCACTATTATATAATGTAATGAGGAAGAGTTCTGAGGTGGCCCCTGGGAACCAACGACTCTTAAGACTCGAGCTTTATGGTTCTCCCACTATAGTTCATGAAGATTCACACAGTGCTAAAAGCCAGGAGACTGCTTATGAGATCTAAATGCCTTCCCCATCCTCATCTCAGGTCCTGGCTCATGTATCCCTTCCTCTGTGGAGCTTTCCTTCTCATGAGCCCAGCCTGATGCGTGCTCTCCCTTCTTGAAGTCCTATAGGGCAGGGCTCATTGATGGGTGTCAGTTGAGACCTCTAGAATCCAGGCCTGTGCCCCACTTTCCTGATGGGGATGATGAAGGGCAGGCCTTATGAAACTGTGTATTTATTCATGCCCAGATGCACTCTTCTCTCTGTAGAGGACAAAGGTTTTCATCTGGTGATAAGAGTGGCTCAAAACCCTGGGGAAGTTTAAGAACCACATAGGGTATAATCTGTCTCCTTCTTTCCATTGCCATCCCCACCTCAAGCCAGCTCCTTCCCCCAAACACTGTAATGATCTCTGGCTGGCTCTCCTGCCTTTGTCTACCTCTCCTGAATTTCATCCTCCACAATGCTGCCAGAGTGAGCTTTTAAAACCTAAACCTGGCTGGGCGTGGTGGCTCACGCCTGTAATCCCAGCACTTTGGGAGGCCGAGGTGGGCGGATCACCTGAGGTCAGTAGTTCGAGACCAGCCTGGTCAACACAGTGAAAGCCCATCTCTACTAAAAGTACAAATACTAGCTGGGCGTGGTGGCAGGCACCTATAATCCCAGCTACTCAGGAGGCTGAGGCAGAAGAATAGCTTGAACCTGGAAGGTAGAGGCTGTAGTGAGCCGAGACTGCGCCACTGCACTCCAGCGTGGATGACAAGAGTGAGACTCCATCTCAAAAAACAAACAAACAAACAAACAAGCAAAAAACTCCGAACCTGATGTCATACTTCTGTGTATCCTGTTACCTACTTAACAGTATTTTGAGCACAGGAGGTGCTCATTAATATCCATTGAATAAGTGAATGAATAAATGAGCTCCTGCTGACAGCCTGAGCCCTCAGCCCAAGACCCAAAATAAATCTCCCTGACTTGCTGCCTGTAAAACCTTCAGGTTCTCTGAGCCTATGGGCTTGGCACTTTATCTGGTGTAATGAAAGATACTTTAACATGCCAAATTAAAATTGTAGCCTTCAATTTGCAAAGTGAGTACATTTACAAAATTGTGCTCCTACTTTAAATGTCATGAATAAACAGATTACAATCAGGTCAGCAGGTATGTGATTTTTGAGTTTGCTTAAAATGGCAAGAGTGTCCTCCTCTGGGGAAAATTTTCCAAGATCTATTGCATGAATAAATTTATAAACTATTTAATATGTAATCAGAGGCATCGATAAAGCTATAACCCATGAGCAGCCAACTTTTAGGGATTAAAATTTCATACCAACATTACTTTTGCTTATCAGTGTCAGATGTCACAGCGCTGACTTTTAGACAGACAGAAACAGACTGCCTGCCCTCTGGGTCAGGCTGACACAAACTCGCCCAGCAGCACAAACCTCCCACACCGTGTCTTATCTATATGTGAATAGAACACCCAACAGCTGCAAATTTCTACTGCAGTCTGGAGCATTCCCCAGAGACAATTGCCTATGTCTGTAGTTAGCATGAAAGAATCTAAGAAACCTTAATGTGGCTAAAGTTGTCGCCATACTATATGTGAACTCTCAAATTCCCTGAGCCCTGAAGTTCCTTTAATCTTTTATTGATACATAATATTTGTACATATTTATGTGGTACATCAACATTTTGTTCATGCATATAATAAAATCAAACCATGCTATGGATGCCCTGAAGTGTCCAGCCCATTGCCACTTAGAGTTGTCTAGAGCCCTCCTACCCAACCCCGGGCCTATATACCATACTGCTGAGTCCTGGTCCTGAGTCTGACCCGGAGATCACTGAGCTCTAAATAAGTAAGAAGTGACAAAAGAGGACCACGATCTCCTGCTTTAGTGACTATGGTATTGGAATGAGGTTTCTCTTAATAGCAGCTTTGCCAGAAATGAAAAGAGAAGGTATGTGGCTAGGAGTTCCCAGGGATAGGAGAAACCAGGAGAAGATATTCAAGTACACAGAATTTTCCTATAGGGTTCACAAGTTAAGGACTACCTACATTAAAAAGGCAAAACATACACTAACAACACCACTAATCACTGATTACTCTCACTGGGGGGAGAGAAAGAGACTCAGAAAAGAGAGATGAGGTGGTCTAAGCCACTGTGGTCATCAAAACATTTAGAGATCCTATTTTTTATTCTTCTGTTATCATTATTCAAATTAAAATACTGGCAGACAATGATCTTATAAGAATTCACTGTCTCCTTAATTTTCTTGAGTAATTCCTTTCTGAAGTTATTAGATGAAACAGAGCAAGGTATAGTCTGCATCACCATGGGGGTGGGGGACCCTTGAGGACTCAGAAAAGGGGGGTCAGAACGGAGACAGAAAGGTAACTGTGGCAAAGCAGTGCCCAGCATAGGGAGTCAGGGCCTCCAGAGGACAATGAAGGTGTCCACACATGGGGGCAACCTGGTGGGGTGAGGAGGATGTCCATGCTAGCGGGTGGAACTCAGTTTGCCATGGGGTATTGGCGCATGGGTGGAATAGGGATGACTTCCACATGGGGGTAGAAGAGTAGGGTGCTGGTAGCCCCATGTGGTGTGTCAGAGTCCAGTTGGGACGAGGAGGCATCTAAGGAAAGGTGGCAGTGGCAATGAGAGATGGTTACACAGGGGTGTTGATCAATTTCATAAATATATTAGGATAATGAGAACCAGCTTTTCACTCTTGGAGATGTTATAAATAGGGAAAGGGAAAAAAATAAGAGTACACTATGTGGTATCAGATTGGAGGTATCAGTGTAAAGTCATGGTTTTCAACATACACTGACAGATATAATGGACATACATGTGCACATGTTTGTGTATGTGCATGCACATATATACATTTGCTCCCAGCTCTGGCCACTGAGAAGGTTTGAGAGCAGCAACACCACCAAAAGCACCCAAATCTTGGTTTCCAAATACCACCCTCCATTACAAACAACCAGGACTTCTTAGAGAAAGGCTGACATCAGGGCTGGGATAAGGAAAGCACAAAATGAGCCTGAAACGTCTTACTGTGAACAGATAACAAGGAAGTGCTCAAAAAATGACAAGGCTCCTGAGTCAAAAGGACACAGGAGGCAGCTTGAAGGAACTCCCTCTGGCCCAATCTGGAAAAATTTGCACATCAAAATAATTGATGATAGTAAGGGGTTATAACTCATTGAATAAAACAGGAAACCATCATCCATATGGATGGAAATAAATGAGTAAATGGAAAGTTTGACAAAGAATGAGACATTTATAAGGTTTCAAATACCTCTGCACAAAATGCTTATTAATTATAAAGGATGACAAGATTAACTCTGCGGTAGAAAAGCCTGGAAAATAAGAACTTTAACAAGGGACCAAAGTGAACATTATCAGTAATGGGAGAAACTAAAATTACCTGAGATCTGATAGGATATAGCAAAAGGAATATAGCATCATTTTCGTGATATTCCTACCAAAGATACACAACCTGAAGTCAATCAAGAGGAAACATCAGGAAACACAAACTGGGCAGTAATTTTCAAGAGTCAAGATCAGGAAAATTAAAAAAACACCACCACCACAACACAAAATGCTGAGGAATTTTCCAGACTAAAGAAGGCTGAATAGACACAACAATGATAGGTAATCAGTGATTTTGAAATGGATTCTATATCTATCTATATTAGGACAAATGCCAAAATCTGAATGGGGTCTGAGGATTGGGTATAGGATGTATCTACGTTGATTTCCCTATTTTGATGATTGTATTGTAGTTGTATAGGAGATTGTCTTGCTTATAAAAAATCCATACCACAATGCTCCAGGGTGATAGGGTAACTCACTCAGAAAAGAAAAAGTTCTTCGTTCTATATTGCAGATTTTCTGTAATTTTGAGATTGTTTCAAAATTTTAAAATTATATTATGGGGTAAATATATCATACTATGAAAAAGGCTACAAGATGACACACCAGATATAGTACTAAGTAAAAATATAAAGGTGCAGAATATATCATATAATACAATTTGTGCGCATGTATATATGTTTGTGTGCTTGTGTGTTTTTAGTTTTGATTTATTTTGTTTTACTGTGAAACAAAGCACAAAATCCATTAGCAAAATTTATTTGGGGAAATAAGGATTGGAAGTTTGGGGAAGAGGAAAGAAAGTTTTGCTTTTTGTTACATTTCTTTCTAGATTCTTAAGTTTTAGCATGTTACATTTTGCTTTAATTTGGAAAAAAAAGTAATGTTAAGCTTAATAAAATAAAATCAGTACAAAATACATTTTAAGAACATAATTCTAATCATAAGACCTGTTTACGTTTCCAGTATTAGCACCCTTTCTTTTCCTGCTGTCCACTTTGCTAAGAGAAAAGAAATGTCACGCCTGGAGACCTCAGTGCTCAGCACAGAGCCTGGCACATGGCAGGCAATAATGACATATGGTTAAATAAATGCATGAGCCAGTACCTCATATACATAGCCAGTTCACAAATATGTGGTTTCAACATTTTTGGAGCACCCACCTGTGTTTTTTGTCATGTATGTAACATGTAGACTACACTCAAAACAGTTCTTCTCTAGGAGATTCTAGAACACTAACCAAGTAGAGTGAGAGATTTCACCTGGAAAGATTGGTTGTATGTATATATTCTGGAGAAGGATGCATGTGTTTGAAGTATGAGAAAAGGAAATAAATTCTAATTTACATTAGTTCCATTATAACAAAGCTTCATGTTCAGGGCACTGGTCCATGGAGAATGTTTCCTTGATAAACAAGGTTTATTCAGAGGAAATCACAAAAAATAGGTATGTATGAGAGAAAGTGACATACATTATTCAAGATAAGGGACACTTGGAGACAAATAAGAGCCCAAGTAAAAGATACTAGGAAATGCTGAAAGGATAACATGATATCCTTCATGCTTGAGCTTGGTGCAAAGGCTGTAGGGTTTTATTGTTGAAAGACGAATCCTGTAACAAGCTGTCATGTGGAGAGTGGCATTGTGCCTTGGGCAGTCATTTGGTTACATCAGTAACTCACATTTATTCCATACAGGATAGATATTTCATTGCCTTTATCAGAAGAAGAAGAAAAGCAAATCAATAAGGTAGGGCAGTGAGTAACCAAGACACAAAAGTCTTTTGTGTTTATCTATATGACATTATGAATTTTCTTTGATTCAATGTGTCACAGCACAAGACTTGGCTGACTGATAGGTAATCCTTTCCCTGCCTTACCAGACAGTTAAGAGGCATTAAATCCACTAGACAATTGATACAGTCATATCCTATTACAATGTAAGAATTTATTAAGGCAAAATATCATAATAGTTATCATCAGCATCAAAATGGCAAACATTTGGAAACAATGCTTTTTGAGTCCCCTGTGCCACTGGTATTACTCAAAGAAGAAAGGACATGCCTTACCTTAACTGCATAATATAAGAGACAGACATAGAATTGTTTAAATAATTCTGACTTTAATGTCTTCAGAGTACATGTTTTCTCCCAAGATTTTTTTTTAACCACGTAAGGAAAATCTGGCAAAAGGGTAAAATTAAACAAGTTGTCTTCAAATTAGATAACTGACACAGGATACACTTATTTTTCAATAGTGTATATGCTATATTTTGAAACAAAATGTTCAATAATATGTTTTCAGGTGAGGGATCAATAAATGTAAAGCAGTGCATTCATTCAATGGCTCATTTGAAAAAAAAAAAAAGTTGATCAACAAACACTGAGAATGTACAAAAAGTCCAGAAACAGAGAAGATACTTGTTTCACTTTTTTAGATTAATAATTTGACAAATGGCTTTACATTTAAAGGTCCTTCACTGGAAAAGCTGTCTGGAGACAAAAGAAAACACATCGAGAATAATGTTTTAAAATATAACCAACATACTATATAAAAATAAGTTTACACTGTTTCCCAGTTCCTTGAATATACTGTACATTCTACAGTATATAAACACTCAACCTCGTTCACTACAAATAAAAAAAATTAAAAATAAAAATAAACCCCCAAATTCCAATAAGACAGTCCCCGAGACCGATTTTTATGAGAACCTCCAAATATGGACGAGGAGAATCTGAATGTTACCTTGCAGAGGCCTCATTGGTGTCTGAGTACTAAACCATCTGTACGATGAGCTGGTGTTAACAAAGTCAGAGCTAAGGTATGAATCCAGTCTCTGTGGATGTTATGGTGAACCTGAAGATGATTGTGCTCCTGATGGAAAATGGCTAAGATTCATTTCCCTTATCTTTATCAGGGACACCTTTTCTCCAGAAAACAACAGAAAAGAGAATCAAAAAGTCATTTAGAGAAGATAGAAAGAGCCAAATTGTATGCCAAAACGGTACTGCCAGAGAAAATTTTTAGTCCCAGATTAAAAAACAGAACTGAGCTCCATTTTTAATATGTCAGAGGACCAGCAAACTCTTGTCTAGACAAAGCATTTGGAGATAGATTTGGAAACATGACAAGAGCTGTTTCCTAAGTAGCTATAAAGAGTCCATGGTTACAACCGTTAAGATACACAAATAATGCTATTATTAGGAAAACTTTTTCATGATGTGGTTTCATTTTTCACAGTTCCAATGAGTATCGTTCTAAAGTATAGGCTATAGGACAAGTAAAAAGTGTATGTCCAAGGATCTCTAAAAACATACTTTCTTCTGACCTCCCTAATTCAGAGTCATATAGTTTATCCCAAACAGTGTTAACACTGTGCCTGAATTGTTCTGTGTGTATGTCAAGGAGTTGAACAGTTTGTGCCAATGGATTCTGGGAAACCCTGCTTTTTACAAGTGAGTACTTACGGGATTCCCATTAAATAAAAGCACACATTACTAGCAATGAGTCTTTAAACTACTCGTCAGAGCAGCCAGGAAATTGGGTGTTATGGTTATTACCATAACTCTCAGTCACCCTCATCCAAAGCAATGGAATCATTTGCTAGTCCCTTGTTCTTGACACCTTGCCATTGTAGTTATTTGCATATCTGCTTTTATCTAGATGAGCAGAAACCTGAACCCTAAGATATTTTACTAATTTCTCAATCTCAATATATACTAACCATAGTAGATGATCAGAAATATTTTTTTTGAATGAATGAATGACAATGATACAAAATAGAGTACTATAAATAAATACCTTACCTATCGATTTGGTCATTCAATTGTTTAGAATTGAGCAAAGCACCAAGAAAAAAAAAATCATCAGAAGATTAAGGATTTCTAGAAGAGTCTCTGAGTTCTAGGCAGGAAAAAAAAAAGTCGAGAATTAAACTGCTTAAGGACAGGGTTCTTTTCCTGCTTCATTCACTTTGATATCCTTGGGGCCTTCCTAACATTGTATTTAGCCCATAATATATGCTCAATAAAAAGTTGTTAAGCAATTGACTAAAGTGATGGTTATCTCTGTTCTAAATGCATAGAAGAATGAAAACAATTGAATTCAGAACTAGGAGTTGGTGCTGCTATAGACAGGCTCATGGATGGCTGTGACACATGCCAGCTGATATCACAGAACACCAGGAGACCATCAAAAAGCATATCAAAATGCAAAAGGACAAGTTGGGACCATTTCTCTTAGGAGCCAATAGATCTCCCTTGCTAGACCCTGTGCACTACTGCTGAACAGCAGAAGAGAGAAGTCAGGGTATTTCTTTTGAGTTTCTTCTGTGCCTGCATTCTGGCAATGGCCTCTCTCTAGAAGAACAGCTCTTGTTGAGTAGTTTCCATACAGCCTCCAGTTTCAGCTCTTAATAAACTTAGGCAACTCCATTACCTTCCCTTCCTTTTCAGGAATGGGGAGACTTACGGTGAGTCAATAAGTACCTTAACATCAGCTACTCACTCCCCTAAACCTGCCCACATCTCTGTAAGTAGGTCCTTAAATTCTAATTGAAAATCTGAGCTGTTTATGCCTTCAGTGTCCAGTCAGAACTCTGACTGATACCACATAGAACAGAATCAGGCCCTGCTACTTTATAAGAGACATAGAACCAGTATAGCAGGAACAAATCAATTATCAAGCCATCTCTGTTTCCTTCCATCACACTGAAGTACCCTAAAAGGCCCAAGAGGATTGTAAAAGAGAAAAAAAAGACAACATGTGAGCAGCAGTGACAAGTGTCCGCTCATTTAACAATACCCCAGCTAGTGAACAAACTCAGACCAGCCAGTGCCTTCCCCACACTAGCCAAGGCCACTTTAATCTTTCTAAAGGAATGAAAAATAGTTGACAATGTTTCTCCAGATTATTTTGAAATATTTCCAGAGAAAGATATAGAGATGCACAACAGTAAGGAGAAACAAAAACAGTTTTAATAGAGAAGGGTCACAGGTCTGGCTCAATTAATTTTTTAGTATATTTAACAGGAGGAAAAACCTTGGATTGGGTGACCGAGGTGCAAACAGAATCAACAGACGGATTTAGTATCATTCTTCTAAATCACCAACATCATTTATTTCTCACCAATGGCACTGAATCTTAACCTAAAGGGAGCTCCCATGTGAAAATATTGTCCTTGTTTAAAATATCCTGTGTATTGTATACAGGTACACAGTGTCGCCAACATGACAGGATAATGGAAGCCAAGAAAGCAGAAGTGGAATTGCAAAAATAGAGTAAAACTTTAAGAGGTTTCGCAAAAGAAGTGACCCAATGGTTAGAAGCAGTCTTAAGAAGCCAGGATGAAAACATAGGTCTCCTATTTCCTATCCCCCAACCCTCTTCCAGTGCAGGGGGATAGGAGTCTGTCACATGGGCCGGGGATCTTGTCCAGCCTATTAGGTAGGAACAGAGAGAAGCAGAATAAATGTTTGGAAAGAAGACTGTATTTTAATTCAAAATTTCCTAGATGAGACATCTTGATTAAGTCATTTTTCCTGTCTTAACTAAAATAAATAGGGATGAAGAATACCATATTAATTCTTCATGATACTGTAGTTCCAAGTTCAAGTATGTGAACATCATTCTAACCTCTTGAGGATGCCACTTTTAGATTTCCAGGTTTGGGGAAATTATTTCACTGGGAGGTTCTCAAAGGAGCTCTATTTCAAATCTCTGCTAAAACATTTGCCTCATACTATCTTGAAAACTCAAGATTCTTTCATTGAAATGGCAGTAGGTAAACTTATGACAATGCTACATGGATTAGAGACTACCCATAGTGCACCGAAACTTCCAGGATGTCATTTAGTATGCATGTATTCTTAACCCAACTTGCAGTCTAATGGCTTTTTAAAGTCAAAACTTCCATAGTCCTTTGGCAGTATAATTTTTAAGGCATATGGAGACAGAATCTGAGCCAATATATTTTATTCCAAATGAAGTTCTTTGATTTCTCACATGCTTTTGAAATGTGATGTTTGTCTACCCTGGGAAACTCTGTCTTTTCAATTCTCTGGAAAACTAGGAAAGGTTTTGAATAATTGTATAGTAGTGGTAGTTTTTGGATTCCACCACTTGTGGGCTACTTCTGCTGGATAAATGTGTTGCCTACATATGGAACTCTCTTAACCCTGCTTCTCAAAGTCAAAATTTTCTGCTGTCAAGTCAAGAATTACAAAGCCACACTTTGGCATGGAGAATACTACTCTACAGGTACTCATTCTTAATGACTTGCAGTACAGAAAAGTGAAAACACTGTGGAGAAGATAAATTACCAAAATAGAAGATAAGCTGAAAAGGCAATGGAGAATATATCATGCATATCAGAGTTGCTCATTTATTCTATTTTGCCGTAACAATGCATACAATTGAAGCACTTCCCTTCTCCATTGGAGTTTTGTCTCTAGAAGTATTAAATATTAATCTTATAAAGAAAAGAAAGCTACAAAAAAAAAACCACCCTGGAAACAATGTTAATAGGTTAGGGTTTTAAGAGCGAATCACAAAAGCAGAACAAGTACCTGGAGGAAAAAAATAGGGAGAGAGAGAAAGAAAGGTCTGGTAAATTGTGGACACTCCCTTTAAGGAAACGAAATTTTCCACAGAGTTGCATTAATACTTACATTGGATTAACTCCATATGAATCCTCAGGAATAAATACTATTTCCTTTCAATTAACTTATCTATTCTACAATTACATGTCATAAAATATAAAGGCAAATATGTTTATCCAGTAAGGGAATAACATTCGAGGCAAAAGTGATGTCACAAACAGATGGGAATTCCAAGCAACACTGAGTCATGGTTCTAGGGGAATAAAACAATTACTTTACAGCTCAGTGCAATGTAGTATTTAAAGAAAATGTATTTCAATAGAACAGCCCAGACAATTACTCTACATTTAACAGAGATTATATTAGTCTAGATATGCTAATTTGGATTTTATTCTGTTTTTTACTTTATGTTAATAGGTTTGGTTACTGGTTTAAAGAAATAATAGAAGTTTATCTTTCTTTTTTATGAATAGATTAACACTTGTCTTAGAGGAAGTTCTGTCCTTCACGGATAATACCTTTATCTACTAAATCGAGATTTCTTTTTCTATAATAAGTTTTAAGCCAGTAATTGATGTAAAAAGATACAACAAATAAAATTATAGCTACTAATGGGCATGTATTTATTACATAGTAGGCAATTTACAGAAAGTTTTATGTATATTACTCTTATTAATCTTTATGATATTGGAATTCCATCAGGTAGACATTTTGATTCCCAAGTAACTAAAGAGAAGAAAACTGAGGCTTAAAGAGGGTAAGTGATTTGCCAAGGGTCACAGAACAAGTAAGAGGTACAGCTGGATTCAAATTTAAGTATAGTTTTATTCAAATTTAAGTATATCTTGTCCTCAAGTCTTTCCTCTTTATTTCCTATTAAAACCAAAAAGGGTAATGGCACAGCAGGTGATCATATTTGATGTATTAGAACATAAATACTGGTGTCAAATATAAGTGCTAAATCAGGCATCAGTTCCTTCCTACAAAAACATTAAAAAACAGTTCAGCAAAAATTCATACTCTGCAGGCTCATGGAGTCCTTTGACACCCTCATCTAGAGCCATGTTTCTCAACCTTTGTAATCATTGTTGCTCTCCTAAGGGACCTTCTTAGACATGTTTTTCATACTTGTCTCTCATGAAGTTTTAATACTACAGATATGCCATATATCTATGTACCACATGTATATCTGTGCTTATACATAAAAAGAATAAGTTTTTGCTCCTTAGAATAATTTTTTGCCCTTTGGGGGCAATGAATATGTATGATTTAGAGATTATACCTCTATGTTTCTCCAAAACCTTTCAAGCCAGTCTTATTGCTTACAATTGTATGGGCTTGGAGCTTTAGATTTCTTGCTTAAAGTTTTTCAGTGTGTTAAAATGCAAATATATAGAAAATGTTGATGAACCACAACAAGCCATTTGTATCTTGGTGTAAACTAGAAGCTCAGAAAGCCAGTTTGATAAGGGAATGGAGGAGAATGGGAGGTCACTCTGTATTGGGGCAGGGGAGGGGAAGAGCAGAGATCCTCTGGTGTTGAAATGCCTGTGTCACAATTGTGCTTCAGTTCAGTCCCGTGGAACATATTAACACAAGTCTTTGAAGAAAAGATGCTAGCTCCTATTCATGATGAACAAGAAAACTTAGTCATAAGCCACCTTAGCAGCCATCACCCTATTATTGTGTAAATATTAGGTTTCCTGCTTGTAAAGAATTTGCTGTTTGGTTCCTTTCAGGCCTGTTTGCGTATTCCCAACTGCTATGTGGCCAAGAATAAGCAAGTTTATGTAATGTTCCAAAGAAACTGCTCAAAACCGTGGCTCATTTTAACCAAGGTATGAATAGAAGGCAGAAATGAATTCACAAATACTTCTTTCACATGCACTGCAAAATATAACTTTTTACTCCTCCAGGCCAAAATGGTCTTAACCATTGAAGTAATTATAGCTCAAAACTATAATTTAGAGTTAGATCTGGTTGACTCTAAATTCACACAGGAAACTAATTCACTCATCTTACTGGAACATTGACATAAATAACTTCATAAAACCCATATAGTTTCAGCAATCCTAGAAAGTGCTGTGAATCCAAATAGAAACAGTTGATAATTTAATAAGACAGTTGATAAAATAATTTAGTAAGACAACAATAATTGTCTACCATTTATTGGTTAAAGTATTACACTTGACACTTTATAATTATTACCTATTTAATTGTTACAGCAATCTTTAATATTAGTACCCTTATTTACAAAGAAAGTGAGCAGAAAAGACAAATAGTTTTCGTGAAACCACTTGGAAGTGGAGGAGAAGGGTTTTGAACTCCCATCATCTCAAGCGCATGCTTTGCCACCTCACTACAGTGAAATGATGGAAAACTCAAGACCACAAACTTTAAATTTCCAGTCAAATACAGGAAATCTTGGGCAAATGAAGAGGTCATGGATATGGTATGAAACTATTTTATGATTGTGCATGTGAGAAGCTACTGCACAGATGAATTCAACTGCAGGATCCCTTTAAAAAAATATGTATCTTCAAGGTGGGTATTGGTCAGAATTTTCTTTGAAGACCATGAAACATGCATGTGTCAGGACCTTGGTAAATGACAAACAAAATGGTGACCACTTCACATAAGCGTAGATGCTCTTTCCAGAGGCTGGGATCATTCTCCTAAATCACCAACATCACTTATTTCCCCACCAATGGCACTGAACCTTATGACCTAAAGGGAGCTCCCAGGTGAAAAGATTACCCTTGTTTAAAATATCCGATGCATTTTACACAGGTATGCAGCGTTGCCAACATGACAGGATAATGGAAGCCAACAAGGCAGAAGTGGATTTGCAAAAATAGAGTAAAACTTTAAGAAATCATTTTACACAGGAAGTGACCCAATGGTTAGAAGCAGTCTTGAGGAGCCAGAATGAAAACCTGGGTCTCCTATTTCCTAGACCAGTACTCTTCTTTATTTATAGTACTGTTACCAAGTAGAATAGTGGGCTTGCAGTTAAGGCAAAACTTGAACTGCAAATACATAATCAATTAGAGACTTTCTTTGTGCAGATTGACCTAATATTAAAATTACTTAAATACACTGAAAAGTAAAAGTATCATTTAAGGTACTAATATAGTTATGGTTACTATATCCCAAATAGGTTATCAAACATTGCTTAAAATAGTTACATTCTTATTTTTTTTTTTTTTTTGAGATGGAGTTTCACTCATTTCCCAGGCTGGAGTGCAGTGGCGCGATCTTGGCTCACCACAACTTTCGCCTCCCCACTTCAAGTGATTCTCTCGCTTCAGCCTCCCGAGTAGCTGGGATTACAGGCACATACCACCACAGCCAGCTAATTTTTGTATTTTAGTAGAGATGGGGCTTCACCATGTTGGCCAGGCCGGTCTTGAACGCCTGACCTCAGGTGATCCGCCTGCCTCAGCCCCCTAAAGTGCTGGGATTACAGGCGTGAGCCACCATGCCTGGCCAAAATAGTGGCATTCTTTATACATCCAAAATAAAGACTGAAACTGTCTCACACATGAGGTAGTGTTCACAACTGTTCAAAGTATAATCATTGCAATAAAATATATTTTCACCTAAATTTCCTGGAGATTTCAGATATCTTTTTAGCCTTTATCAACTGGAAAATTCCTCAACTCAGCGTGCACTTACCAACAGATTCTCTTACGAAAATGTTTGTTTTCCAAACAAATAATCCAAGCCCTAAAATTCCACTAGTATTTTACAATATTAACTTGATAGTAAAAGAAGCATTTTATCAATGAAGCATTTTTAAAACATTTATATAGTTTCCAATGAAATTCTTATTTAATTATGCTCTTTTATAAAATGAGAAAGCTTCCTATATCATCTTCTTTGAAAGGTTTGTCAGATTTCTATTAAGACTAATGCATGCAAATGTTATATTTAAAAATATTTTATACTGTATAATATATAATTATGAATATTACTAAAATATACAGCATATTAAAATTTTACCTTTTCATTGTTCCACTACTTGAAACTAATTTTAAAACTGACAACCTAAGGATTTCCATTTATCTTAAGTATCATGATAATCACACAGAACCAGTCCCTTTTAGAATATATATCAGCGCATTTAACAATATATAGATGTCCAAAATATTTTTAAACAAGAAGTCATGCTAACACTTAGATCATGAAGGCTCTATTGTCTTTAACAACTACTGATTAAACCCAAAAATGTTATGCTGATTTTAATGGAATTAAAAAATACAGGTCAAATACTGATCATGACTGCTTCTTTAACTTATACACGCATTTCCAAGATTATTCTAAATTGCCAAACCTTGTCACCTAAAAATCTAGTAGGACAAATACTAATCACAACATTGCCCAGCACTGTATGAAATCTGTATAACTCTGGAAAATTACAACAAAAGCCAAATATGTATATCTCCTATCATTTTAAAACAAATCAACATTTGTAAAATATGCTACTTACCAAGAAGCATGTTTCTTAGCAATAGTTAGGTTGGCCAGTCTGTAATTTCTGTATAACAAATCTATCCAGAGCTGAGAGGTACGTTAACCTGCCACCGGTTTTATTGCAGATTGAGTGTGAGCCTTCACAAACTCCTCCTTGTATCCTAAGTCTGCTGCCTGACTCCACTCACTCACTGTGTACCTCGTTTTAAACTAACAAACAATACAGTGACTGTCAGTAAGATGTTACCTCCTCAGCCTACAGAGCCAACAAAAATTATGGAAAAATAGGTTACTTCACTGGAGTTTGAGATGTAAATTCTGAATTGATCATGCTGTTTCTTTAAAATTCCAAAGTAAAATTTTCTACTCAATTCACAAAGTAGTTTTAAAATACTTGCTTTGTTTTTATTTCTTCTGTTTTCCATCCCACTATTTGCTTTTTATCTTTATTAATGTCTGCTTCCAAGTTCTTTTACTTTGATAAACTTTTTCTAGTTTTTATGATGCATACATGACTCACCCATGATAAGAAAATGCAAATACATTTATTATTTGGTGCTATGAGCTTGAACCTCCAATGATATTTCAGTTTTATGATGGATTGTTTTTTTGACTCCAATACAAAGATAATTATTTCTGAAATAGGCTTCTCCTGAGAGAAGAACGAGCCTTACCGTTTTTAAGCAATAAGGATATTACAGTGAACATTCAACAAAGGAACATCTTGTCTTTCGTTATTTTTCTACGGCATGTGTATTAACAATTTTTAAAAAAGAAAATTTGTCTGGGCCCAAAAGAAGAATACACAGCATGCAAGCCAGCACTAAAGTCAATGAGATGAATGTGATTTCTGAGACTATGTTTTCTAAAATAGAAAATAAAATGACATGCCCAAATATTAGCACATTTTAGCAATTGTTTCTATATTATCCTCCAATAGATACTTTTACTTGTTATAATGACAGAGGACAGCAGTTTAGCTTCCCAGAGTCCTAATAGTGATGTTTTATAGGTACTTGTTCATATTTCTATATTTCTCTAGTCCTTAATTTGGAGATTCAATGTTAACATGACTAGTTACTTTCATTTTGGTTAAACCAAGGTTAAAAAGTTAAAAATAGGAAAAGTGAGGGAGAGAAAGTTTGAGAAAACCGTAAAAGGGAAATGAATCTAAGTTGGTAAAAGGAAAATGGGGAAGGACTATGAAAACAGGACAATTTAGAGCAAAGCGAACAAAGAAAGAGAAATGGCTAAGGATGAAAATTATAAAAGAGACCAAGGACTATTTTTGCCATTATGAAATGCAGGCCTCTTGCATATTCAATAGAAATATCAAATATATGTATATTCCCTGGTTCTGAAGCCTTGAGCTTGAACTGAGCCACACCACCACTATCCTGGGTCTCCAGCTTGCAGACAGCCTATCGTAGACTTCTCAGCCTCCATAATTGTGTGAGCCAATTTCCTTAATCCCCCTCATATATCTATATCTGATATCTACATTTATATCTTATTGATTCTGTAACTCTGAAGAACCCTGCCTAATATACCAGGTGATGCTGATGTTACTTGTCCTGGGACCACACTTTGAGAACCATTGCTCTACCTTATTGGGTTACTCTAACATCTAGGATGAGATAATATCCATTATAAATTGCTTTATTGTCATATTACTTAGAATCTAAGACTTTTTCAAACATATTTTCACAGCTCTGAATCAGTGTGCAATCATAATAATTTGCATCTTATAATAACTACCCACAAGGAAGTATTCACGACTATGGTGGTCGATATCAGTGTGTGCATGAACTTGTGTCACAGCTGTTCACATCATTTCCTCAGTTGAGTGATATCATTTTTGAATCACATAAATGACATCATTTTTGGGTCATATATCATGCATTGAGTTTAATTGCCATTTAAAAATGGTTTTGAAAACTTACACTTAAAAAAAAGAAGTACTATGATTTGGAATTAAAGTCACTTTTTAAAAACCACTGTGATTTGGCTTTAATAATAAAAGTCATTAAATACTAAGCTAGCATATAAACAGGTGTGGGATATAGATTTGTTATTAGTGAAGCAGATGTTCATTATTGGAGATTTTATAGCAGTTTCAGATTGTCTTGCAAAGTAGCAATCCATTGCATGAAAGGACAGAGAAAGGTAACCACAAGTAGAGGAAGCTGTAGTATATACAAAAGTTTGCCTATCACGGGCCCAGCAATGCAGCTAACTGAAGGCAGAAGAAATTGCTAATCCTTCTGAATAGAAATATCAAAAAGATAAGTGGCTAGTGTGAATAACAGATCCAGAGGGGCTTTTTAAAAGGTCTGTGTTATAGTTGATGGGCCGCGTTTTTGTTTGTTTGGTTGGTTTTGGTTTTGGATTTTTTGTGGGCAGTGAGGTACTTCTTGCCTCTAGAACTTTGAAACAATACATTTCTGTTGTTTAAGCCATTCAGTCTGTGGTACTTTATTATCACAGCCTTAGCAAACTAATACAGCATCTTTACCAGGTGCTTGATATTACGTATATGCTAATTTCATAAAAGGAATTGGAGAACTGAGCATCTGGCTCTTTCTCTAAGAAGTCTGAATAGCAGTGGATTATCTGTTTTTGGAAGGTTAGATGGAACTGGGATGTTTACCATTTGTACTCTCCTTAATTCTTCCTTTATCATGTTGGCCATGGATGTCTATTTAAGTGAATCCCCCCCAAAAGAATCAGCTGCTTTTTAAAATACTTGCTTTGCTTTTATTTATTCTCTTTTCCATTCCACTAATATTTGCTTTTTATCTTTAGTAATGTCTGCTTCCAAATTCTTTTACTTTGATAAACTTTTTCTAGTTTTTATGATGCATACATGGCTCATTTATTTTCAATTTTTGTTTTTTTAAAATACTAAAAATCATTGAGGAGCACAGTTTTTAGTAAGTTTTTCCTTCCATTAACTTTTAGATACTCCATCATTTTAGTTTTGATTTTCCTCTTCTCTCCTTACTTGATGGTTAAAAGACTTAACTGAGAGAGAAATAACAAGATATCTTTCAATTCTGTCTTTAATATTAATTAGTTGTTTTTGTCTAAGGCCAATTACTCACCTTGCATGAACTTATGTAATATTGACTATGTGAGGATCAAACCAACTCAATATGATGGTACTTGAAACCATAAATTGCTATACATATTTAAGTTATTATTTTCATTATTTTTTGACCAATTAGCTACACATAAAAATATCAGAGTACTGTAGGGACACCAGAATTGCTTAACTGAATTTTAATTCTTCATTTATGTTTAGTGTATTGTCAATCATCCCTCAAGTTTTCTACAGGTTTACGATTTTATGGAAAAATAACCATTCATCTACTAGCACAGTTTTAGTTGCTGTCTTTCATCAAAGAGAGTAATTATTTAAAAAATGTATCTCATGAAATAATCTCTCATTATCATTTAAAAGCAGGAACAGAAGGAACTAAGTGCCAGTTATGCATCAGGCATCCTTCCGGGGACTTTACATTCAGTTCTCATACAGTCATTGTACATTGTACAGATTAAGCCAATGAGACCAAGATAGCATACGCACATTGTCCAGGGTCACAAATCTTCAGATCCAGTGGTCCCACCAAGCTTCTTCCTTGTAGAATCCAGAGATTTGAGGCAGGAGAGTTAAACTAAGTTTTTCTGTAATGATTTCCAGATAATGTAAAATTTCGTATTTTTTTGAATTATAAATAGTTTTAAGCAAAAAAAATTTTTTTTTTTTCCAGAAAAGCAAGTGGTTCTGTTTGTTTCTCTTTGGCTTTTTTTTTTCCTCGGGGGATTTTCTTTTTCTTTTATTCCCCTCTTCAGGGTAGTATTATCTAAGAGTATGTTGTTTAAACCATACCAATATTTCACATTTTTCTTGCATGCTAAATATTAAGTTCTTGAATTAATTATCCATTAATATTTCATATTTACTGTCTAAAATATGTGTAAATTGTTCAACTGTATTCATTTTACTACTTAGGCTTCACTTAAGACCATCTCAAGGCATTAACTAATATTATTTCTGGTGAAATTCTGCTTAACTGAGGAAAAATTGTAGCCTAATAGTTTTTCAGTTTTTCACAAGTACAGCTCTGTAGATACAGATAATTGCTATTAACTAGGCTACTGCTTATTTGAATAGATTGAACATTGAGGGAGTTACATGAGTTCTGAGTTTGAGAATTCAGAACAGAGAAATAAAGAACAAAAAGAAAAATTGTTGTATGAGTGACAATGTTCATTACATTATGTATAATCACAAACATATGGAGACATCCTAAATGTCCAACAGCAGAAGACTGGATGTGTCTTGTATTATGAAATACTATGAAATATATTAAGTGATATAAGAAAATGTGCACTATGTAACAAGTGGGGAAAACAATGTAGAACTGGATATACAATAGAAGTTAACTATGTAAAAATATACATATCATATATTGATGTAAATTTTTGTGCACATTTACAGAAACATATTTGGAAGGAAGTACTCCAAAATATGTCAACATTGCAGGATTTTTGTTTATTATTTACCATTTTCTGTGTTTTTAATTTTTTTTCCACTAAATTATAATTTAGGGAAATTATAAAATAGGGAAGCATTTGACTATCAAAAATATTTTACACAGTTTATAAAAACCTGGATTCAGAATTAGCTAATTTAAATAATCCCATTTAAAAATCTTATAGTAAGTAAATCTTGAGAACTAGACAAGTTCTCAGGTTTCTTTTGGGCCCTACTGATCCTCTGATTCCACAGGAGTAAGGTGCTAGGCATGTGCAAGCACGTGGACCTAAGACACACAGGAGGCTCACACTGATCACTGTTACAATGCTAATGTATAGGAAGTGGTGTGAAATAAACAAGATAAAGGAAATGAGGATAATAATATAATATTTATAGTGAGCTACAATTATCAATTCCCACAAATCCTCAGTGACTTAATCTTTTCACCTGTAGTATCTGCATCTCTGCATCCATATAGATGAGCATCAGAAGCTTTCAGAGAGGTGATGGCGAGAATCCAGCTCAGAGACTGCCTTACATGCATGACTTTTTTCGAGGCATTAAATCTTTTTAATCACTAAAGTGACATTGCCATTTCTACCCAGACATTTAACTTGGACAAAGGCAATAATTTATATGCTTGGAATCTGCGGCTCCCCAGAAACCTTTATAACCTGGCCCTCATTAAACTATTTATTCTCTATCAGTGTCATCAGATTTCCATGACAACATCATGCTGTATAATTAACATTGTTCCAACAAGTCACATCTTTGCACAACTGAACACATCAACATAATTTTATTATGTCATCAGTGATGCCACCAGACAGAGCACCAGCTCCTTTCCTACACTGGATAGCAGACGTTCAAGTAACGCAATGTAGGTTTTCCTAAAATAGATGCTCAGATATGTCAAGTTTTTCAACAGTGTTAAAGTAGAAGTGCTATCTTTTTTTTTTTTTTTTTCTTTTCACTTAAAAAAAAATCTCTACCTGCTCAGTGTGCAACCACTCTACCTTGCTTATTTCCATGCAAAGCCAGCTGGTCCTCTCAGGCAGAGTTTGCCTAGGGCAGCAAAATGCTCTAACTGTTTATCCCGTGTGAGTGATTGCCAGCTGGGAGGAATGTCTTTTTCCTAGTTTGCCCATGGCATATATTCAGAGGGAGATGGACGAGACCATAAAACTTTCTACAAGTCGGACAATTTTGTAGTGAGATGATATTCTGCAAACAAAAATGTTAAGATACATCTAACATTGGGAGATGAAAATCCAAAAAGATTTTAAGATTTGTTCCCTATTAACATAAAATCTAAAAAAAATTTCATTAAGGAAATCACCACAGGCTTTTGTTTTATTTCAAGAGTTGGTTACAATAGATGTTTGCCTATGAGACTGAAAATCATGCATTTTATAAGAGTTGAGTTAGCTGAAGTCAGAACTACTGAAATATCGTCTGAGAGGCATATGGCAATAGCTTCCTCTCCTGTAATTTAACATTGTTAAATTAGCTATAAAATATTTTTATCAGTAATACACTGTTTTCCAAGATAATTCACACATATAAATTCCAAACCGTCTTACTAATGAAAAGATAAAGGATTGCTTCGTTCAGGGGAATTACTTGCTTTCAAATGGAGAATATAGTTTTAAGAAAAGATTTAACAAACGGATGTTTTAACATTTTGAATACATGTCATATAATCATAGAATCTCAATTCTTAAAATGACTCCAAAACCATCTCATTTTATTAATGAAGAAACTGACACCCAGAGAGGAAAATCATCTTGTTTTTTGTCACTTAGCTGGTTCAGTGAAAAATCGTAAAAACATTTATTCATTCTTTTAATCTTTATTGAGTTTCCACTCTGGGCCAGGCCCTGCTATGAGTGCTGAGGCTACGGGAGCTCCTGCTCTCATGGAACTTATGTTAGACTAATGTTTCCTGATTCTGATCACAGAGCTCTTTTCATTTGTTCACATATTTCTCTCACCAAAAGGGCTAATCTACAAAATTTATGAACAGACTCCGATATCTGATAAAAATACCTGTGGCTGTTGTTGTTTTTTGTTTTATCTAGATTCCTTTATCGTGGTTATTTTTTGAAGATTATCACATTTGTCCATATTAAGATGAAAACTCCCAGATCTTTATGTGTCTTTAAATTAGCAACTTGCATAATAAAATCTGCACTACATTTCTTACATTAACTAACATTTTTTGGGTTTGGTGACATAAAACAATTGGAAAGATTTTAGTTTTTCATCTCTGCTCACCCCTCCCCCCCACCAAAAAGGAAAGATTCTGAAATTCAGAGATATTGATTTTCTATTTCTGCGGATTTTTCCCCCAACTCAATCTTAATACTGACATTAAAATTCAGTAGTCATTAGTCATTATATGGTTATATTCAACCAAATAATTTAGAGAAATAGCCATATAGTATCAAGTGAGCTTAAAAGTCTGGAAATACAGTAGTAAATCAGGAAGACGTCTGAGTTTTTGCCACTAATATTCTGCAGAAATCATGTATTATGCATGTGCTGCAACTTTTAGCTGGAAAAAACTTAGTCTCCCTCCCCTCCACCATTTTGTAATTAAGGCAGAATACAAGAAATGTGTCCAGTGCTTGCCAGCCCCCAGCCTCTTCTACCTAATCTAACCCCTTTTTGTACATGACTCTATCCCATTTCAGTCATGGCTGACTGGACCAGGTGTGGGTCACTGATTTAGGCGCAGCTAATCAGAGACAATGTGACTGGTGACCTGGTTCAAAACAATGTGCTAATCCATCCCTTAGGAACTGGGAAGATGTGGAACAGTGGAGGAAATGCTGGAAAGTGCCAAGCTCTGACCAGCTTCATTGGGAGCTATGTTTAAGCCAGAGTTTATGGGGAACAAGGAAAAGTCCCTAGAGAGAGGAGAATACAACATAGAGTGAGGAGATGACAAGATGTCATAAGAGAGGTATAGACTGACTGAGGGAAAAGATGATTCCCTATGGTTTTCCAGGTAACTGATATCAGTTGTATTTAAGTACCAGTCAGCTGCAATGACTGACCTTAGATTTCTTGGGATTCACTGTTGTATTCTCAAAACAGACCTCCTCCTCCTTAAGTTGGCCTGAGTCTGTCTATTGCTTGCAACCAAACAAATCCTAATCAAGAGAAAATGACCTTTCATGTATCTAGACTTAGTTTTCTCCATAAGAAAACAGCAAAAGTTAATCACAAGTGATGGTACTCAATCCCTCTTAAGTCTCTGAAGGATCACCCTCTCAATAAGTCAGTTTGGGGTACTGGTTAATATGCATTAATATTAATGACATGATGATAGTTAATAATTTCTACAACCTTCTATATATAAAATTATGAGGGCAACAGAAGACTACAGTACTGAATTAATCTTTTCCATTTTTAACCTCAAAATATTTGTTGGTAATACTCATATAGTTACCTTAATTTTTCCCTTGGAGCCATCTGAAGCGCTTTACCCTGTCTGGGGTTTTCGAATTAAAAGGAAAATAAACAATTTTGGGCAGTTAAAAGGGGAAATATTGATATAATTTAAAGACTAGAAAACAGAAAGAAAACTTAAAAACTATAGTAAAAAGAATATCAAGGTACAGCTTCAAGTATGTAAATGGCTGTATGTTACAAGGCATGGAGACAACATAGAACTATGAAGAGAGCATATTTAGTTGTAATACTGTCAAAAAATACTTGAGGGTCAGAAGATGCTTTAAAGGTTCTATCTGAAGAGGGGCGCCCAAGATGGCCAAATAGGAACAGTACCTCCAGTTCCCAGTGTGAGTGACACAGAAGACGGGTGATTTCTGCAATTTCAACTGAGGTACTGGGTTCATCTCACTAGGGCATGTTGGACAGTCAGTGCTGGTCAGTGGGTGCAGCCCAACCAGCGAGAGCTGAAGCAGGGCGAGGCATCAACTCACCTGGGAAGCGCAAGGGGGAACGGAATTCCTTTTCCTAGCCAAGGGAAACTGAGATACACAACACCTGGAAAATTGGGTAACTCCCACCCTAATACTGTGCTTTACCAATGGTCTTAGCAAATGGCACACCAGGAGATTATATCCCATGCCTGGCCTGGAGGGTTCCATGCCCATGGAGCCTCCCTCATTGCCAGCACAGCAGTCTGAGATCTAACTGCAAGGTGGCAGCGAGGCTGGGGGAGGGGCGCCTGCCATTGCTGAGGCTTAAGTAGGTAAACAAAGCCGCTAGGAAGCTTGAACTGGGTGGAGCCCACCGCAGCTCAAGGAGGCCTGCCTGCCTCTGTAGACTCTCCCTCTGGGGACAGGGCATAGCTACACAAAAACAGCAGAAACCTCTACAGATGTAAATGTCCCTATCTGACAGCTTTGAAGAAAGCAGTGGTTCTCACAGCGTGGAGGTTGAGATCTGAGAACGGACAGACTGCCTGCTTAAGTGGGTCCCTGACCCCTGAGTAGCCTAACTGGGAGACATCCCCCACTAGGTGCAGACCGACACCTCACACCTCACACGGCTGGGTACACCTCTGAGACAAAGCTTCCAGAGCAAGAATGAGACAGCAACACTTGCTGTTCAGCAATATTCTATCTTCTGCAGCCTCCACTGCTGATACCCAGGCAAACAGGGTCTGGAATGAACCTCAAGCAAACTCCAACAGACCTGCAGCTGAGGGTCCTGACTGTTAGAAGGAAAACTGACACAGAAAGGACACCCGCACCAAAACCCCATCAGTACGTCACCATCATCAAAGACCAAAGGCAGATAAAACCACAAAGATGGGGAAAAAGCAGTGCAGAAAAGCTGGAAATTCAAAAAATCAGAGCACATCTCCCCCTCCAAAGGAACACAGCTCATTGCCAGCAATGGAACAAAGCTAGATGGAGAATGACTTTGATAAGCTGAGAGAAGAAGGCTTCAGTCGATCAAACTTCTCAGAGCTAAAGGAGGAACTATGTACCCAGTGCAAAGAAACTAAAAACCTTGAAAAAAGAATGGAAGAATGGATAACTAGAATAACCAATGCAGAGAAGTCCATAAATGAACTGACAGAGATGAAAACCATGACACGAGAACTATGTGACAAATGCACAAGCTTCAGTAAACAACTCGAACAACTGGAAGAAAGAGTATCAATGATTGAAGATCAAATGAATGAAATGAAGCAAGAAGAGAAGTTTAGAGAAAAAAGAGTAAAAAGAAATGAACAAAGCCTCCAAGAAGTATGGGTTTATGTGAAAAGACTACATCTACGTCTGATTGGGGTGCCTGAAAGTGACAGGGAGAATGGAACCAAGCTGGAAAACACTCTGCAGGATATTATCCAGGGGAATTTCCCCAACCTAGCAAGGCAGGCCAACATTCAAATTCAGGAAATACAGAGAACGCCACAAAGATACTCCTTGAGAAGAGCAACTCCAAGACACATAATTGTCAGGTTCACCAAAGTTGATATGAAGGAAATAATGTTAAGGGCAGCCAGAGAGAAAGGTCAGGTTACCCACAAAGGGAAGCCCATCAGACTAACAGCAGATATCTCGGAGGAAACTCTACAAGCCAGAAGAGAGTGGGGGCCAATATTCAACATTCTTAAAGAAAAGAATTTTAAACCCAGAATTTCATATCCAGCCAAACTAAGTTTCATAAGTGAAGGAGAAATAAAATTCTTTACAGACAAGCAAATGCTAAGAGATTTTGTCACCACCAGGCCTGCCCTACAAGAGATCCTGAAGGAAGCACTAGACATGGAAAGGAACAACCAGTACCAGCCACTGCAAAAACATGCCAAAATGTAAAGACCATCGATGCTAGGAAGAAACTGCATCAACTAACGAGCAAAATAACCAGTTAATATCATAATGACAGGTCAAGTTCACACATAACGATATAAACCTTAAATGTAAATGGACTGAATGGTCCAATTAAAAGACACAGACTGGCAAATTGGATAAAGAGTAAAGATCCATCAGTTTGCTGTATTCAGGAGACCCATCTCACATGCAGAGACACACATAAGCTCAAAATAAAGGGATGGAGGAAGATCTACCAAGCAAACGGAAAACAAAACAAGGCAGGGGTTGCAATACTAGTCTCTGATAAAACAGACTTTAAACCAAAAAAGATCAAAAGAGATAAAGAAGGCCATTACATAATGGTAAAGGGATCAATTCAACAAGAAGAGCTAACTATCCTAAATATATATGCACCCAATACAGGAGCACCCAGATTCATAAAGCAAGTCCTTAGAGACTTACAAAGAGGCTTAGACTCCCATACAATAATAATGGGAGACTTTAACACCCCACTGTCAATATTAGACAGATCAACGAGACAGAAAGTTAACAAGGATATCCAGGAATTGAACTCAACTCTACACCAAGCAGACCTAATAGACATCTACAGAACTCTCCACCCCAAATCAACAGAATATACATTCTTCTCAGCGCCACATCACACTTATTCCAAAATTGATCACATAGTTGGAAGTAAAGCACTCCTCAGCAAATGTAAAAGAACAGAAATTTTAACAAACTGTCTCTCAGACCACAGTGCAATCAAACTAGAACTCAGGACTAAGAAATCAATCAAAACCACTCGACTAAATGGAAACTGAACAACCTGCTCCTGAATGACTACTGGGTACATAACGAAATGAAGGCAGAAATAAAGATGTTCTTTGAAACCAATGAGAACAACGATACAACATAGCAGAATCTCTGGGACACATTTAAAGCAGTGTGTAGAGGGAAATTTATAGCACTAAATGCCCACAAGAGAAAGCAGGAAAGATCTAAAATTGACACCCTAACATCACAATTAAAAGAACTAGAGAAGCAAGAGCAAACACATTCAAAAGCTAGCAGAAGGCAAGAAATAACTAAGATCAGCACGGAACTGAAGGAGATAGGGACACAAAAAACCATTCAAAAAAATCAATGAATCCAGGAGCTGTTTTTTCCAAAAGATCAACAAAATTGATAGACCGCTAGCAAGACTAATAAAGAAGAAAAGAGAGAAGAATCAAATAGACGCAATAAAAAATGATAAAGGGGATATCACCACCAACCCCACAGAAATACAAACTACCATCAGAGAATACTATAAACACCTCTAACACAAATAAACTAGAAAACATAGAAGAAATAGATAAATTACTGGACACATACACTCTCCTAAGACTAAACCAGGAAGAAGTTGAATCCCTGAATAGACAAATAGCAGGCTCTGAAATTGAAGCAATAATTAATAGCCTACTAACCAAAAAAAATCCAGGATCAGACGGATTCACAGTCGAATTCTACCAGAGGTACAAGGAGGAGTTGGTACCATTACTTCTGAAACTATTCCAATCAATAGAAAAAGAGGGAATCCTCCCTAAACTCATTTTACGAAGCCAACATCATCCTGATACCAAAGCCTGGCAGAGACACAACAAAAAAAGATAATTTTAGACCAATATACCTGATGAACTTCGATGCAAAAATCCTCAATAAAATACTGGCAAACCGAATCCAGCAGCACATCAAAAAGCTTATCCACCATGATTAAGTTTGCTTCATCCCTGGGATGCAAGGCTGGTTCAATATATGCAAATCAATAAACGTAATCCAGCATATACACAGAACCAAAGACAAAAACCACGTGATTATCTCAATAGATGCAGAAAAGGCCTTTGACCAAATTCAACAACCCTTCATGCTAAAAACTCTCAATAAATTCGGTGTTGGTGGAACGTATCTCAAAATAATAAGAGCTATTTATGACAAACCCACAGCCAATATCATACTGAATGGGCAAAAACTGGAAGCATTCCCTTTGAAAACTGGCACAAGACAAGGATGCCCTCTCTCACCACTGCTATTCAACATAGTGTTGGAAGTTCTGGCTAGGGCAATCAGGCAAGAGAAAGAAATAAAGGGTATTCAATTAGGAAAAGAAGAAGTCAAACTGTCCCTGTTTGCAGATAACATGATTGTATATTTAGAAAACCCCATTGCCTCACCCCAAAATATCCTTAAGCTGATAAGCAACTTCAGCAAAGTCTCAGGATACAAAATCAATGTGCAAAAATCATAAGCATTCTAATACACCAATAACAGACAAACAGAGAGCCAAATCATGAATGAACTCCCATTCACAATTGCTTCAAAGAGAATAAAATACCTAGGAATCCAACTTACAAGGGATCTGAAGGACCTCTTCAAGGAGAACTACAAACCACTGCTCAGTGAAATAAAAGAGGACACAAACAAAAGGAAGAACATACCATGCTCATGGATAGGAAGAATCAATATTGTGAAAATGGCCATACTGCCCAAGGTAATTTATAGATTCAATGCCATCCCCATTAAGCTACCAATGGCTTTCTTCACAGAATTGGAAAAAACTGCTTTAAAGTTCATACGGAACCAAAAAAGAACCCGCATTTCCAAGACATTCCTAAGCCACAAGAACAAAGCTAGAGGTATCACGCTACCTGACTTCAAACTATACTACAAGGCTACAGTAACCAAAACAGCATGGTACTGGTACCAAAACAGAGATATAGACCAATGGAACAGAACCAAGCCCTCAGAAATAATACCACACATCTACAGCCATCTGATCTTTGACAAACTTGAGAAAAACAAGAAATGGGGAAAGGATTCCCTATTTAATAAATCGTGCTGGGAAAATTGGCTAGCCATAAGTAGAAAGCTGAAACTGGATCCTTTCCTTACTCCTTATATGAAAATTAATTCAAGATGGATTAGAGACTTAAATGTTAGACCTAAAACCATAAAAACCCTAGAAGAAAACCTGGGTAATACCATTCAGGACATAGGCATGGGCAAGGACTTCATGTCTAAAACAGCAAAAGCAATGACAACAAAAGCCAAAATTGACAAATGGGATCTAATTAATGAGCTTCTGCACAGCAAAAGAAACTACCATCAGAGTGAACAGGCAACCTACAGAATGGGAGAAAATTTTTGCAATCTACTCATCTGACAAAGGGCTAATATCCAGAACCTACAAAGAACTCAAACAAATCTACAAGAAAAAAACAAACAACCCCATCAAAAAGTGGGCAAAGGATATGAACAGACACTTCTTAAAAGAAGACATTTATACAGCCAACAGACACATGGAAAAATGCTCATCATCACTCGCCATCAGAGAAATGCAAATCAAAACCAAAATGAGATACCATCTCACACCAGTTAGAATGGCAATCATTAAAAAGTCAGGAAACAACAGGTGCTGGAGAGGATGTGGAGAAATAGGAACACTTTTACACTGTTGGTGGGACTGTAAACTAGTTCAACCATTGTGGAAAACAGTATGGCGATCCCTCAAGGATCTAGAACTAGAAATACCATTTGACCCAGCCATCCCATTACTGGGTATATGCCCAAAGGATGATAAATCATGCTGCTCTAAAGACACATGCACATGTATGTTTATTGCGGCACTATTCACAATAGCAAAGACTTGGAATCAACCCAAATGTCCATCAGTGACAGACTGGATTAAGAAAATGTGGCACATATACACTATGGAATACTATGCAGCCATAAAAAGGATGAGTTAATGTCCTTTGTAGGCACATGGATGCAGCTGGAAACCATCATTCTCAGCAAACTATCCCAAGAACAGAAAACCAAACACCGCATGTTCTCACTCATAGGTGGGAATTGAACAATGAGATCACTTGGACACAGGAAGCGGAACATCACACACCTGGGCCTATTGTGGGGAGTGGGGAGGGGGGAGGGATAGCAGTAGGAGATATATCTTATGTAAATGACAAGTTAATGCGTGCAGCACACCAACATGGCACATGTATACATATGTAACAAACCTGCACATTGTGCACATGTACCCTAGAACTTAAATTATAATAAAAAAGTTCTATCTGTATTAATATATTATGATTATTCTAATTTAAAACATGAGGAAACTGAAGCCCAGAGACTCTAGGTAACTTACCCAAGGTTACACAGCTAGGGGAAGTTAAACCAAGAAGCTTTCGTTCACTGGTGATCATAAAACACAAGGATGGGGGTTTCTTTGGAGGTTATTAAAGCTAAGACGGATTCTCAATTTTCTGAAACAATTATATTAATGAGAAACTGATGAACATTTCCAAACTTCTTTTAGGTACCGAAGCACTAATACAGTTTAAACACCAGAGGTCTCACAAGTTAAACCCTCTATATAATATAGAACCCTCCCAAGAATCAACTTAAGGTGAAATGTTTTAAAGAAGGGATAATGGTAGTGGTGTGGTGGTAAATGTTGAGCAACCAGCTCTCTGCAAGTGAGGGAAAATCCCTGATTAGCAGTATTACAAAATCATGGTGTTAATACTTTCACCATTGCCAACTGAGAGCTAACAGCATGACATTATTCAGTGTGGAGTTGGGAGGAGATGTGCAGTAGCATACTACTCTATAGCACTTCCACCACACAGATGCAACAGTCATAAAAACCTCAAGAGCATGGATAGTGGTAAAATGTAAAAAAAAAAAAAAAAAAAGGAACTAATAGATCTTGAACATTTATTACTTAATTTTAAATATAATTCATTTAATATACATTTATATAACTTATTTTAAAAACAGCTATATTTAATAACTGGCAAAACTTCTGAAAAACTAATGATTGGTTCTCATGAGCTGGTCCAACACACCACTGAAAAGGCATCTGTTTAATCATGGAGTTTTCTTGGAGAAGGACAATATTTAATTAAATAATTTGAACAGGAATGCGTGAATTAGGGGGGTATATACAGTCTAAAGAGATAAACTTTCTTTATTAATTGAGATTTCTCAAAAACGAGGACTTCTGATTAAATCCTTCAGCGCAAATCCAGCCTTCAGTATGAGCAGTAGAGGATAAAGGCTAAGAGTGTGGGCTCTGGGTCAGAATAACTGGACTAAGTTCTCCTAGCTTGCCCATCTGTAACTCTGTGACCTTAGAAAAGTCACTTATCTACAGTTTCTCCATCTACAGAATGTGATGATAATGATACCCACCTCAGAGAATTGTTGAAAGAATTAAATGAGATACTACATGTGAAGCACTTGCAACAGTGACTGGCACACAGCAAATGCTTGGTGAATATTAGCTACCACTATCGTATCAAAGTGCCTTCAAGTATATAAACTTTGTCTATTTGAGATGGTTCTGGCCACTGCCAGCTACTTAATGTTCCCCAACACACTAAGAACTTTCAAGAGTGTCTTTGGCTTTTCTTATGCTCTTCCCGCTTGAAATATTGAATTCCTGCACATCATTTCCAGTTCAGCTAAAAAATATTCTCTTCTTCTGATTAACCTGCATCATGGATGCTATCTGGTCTTTCTTGAGGGATTTTAGTAAAATGTGAGAAGAGCGAGCTAATTTTAAAATTGAATTATTAATAAAAGGAAGCAGAACTTAAACCTCTGGGAAATTCACAGGCTGTCATATTGAAAAAGCAAGTTCAAGACAGTAGTAAATAAGAACACGAAGGGTGTGGCCAAATGATGATGATCTGAGAAGATTAGTCAGCTGTCTAAACAAAATCCAGGACCTATTATTGTCCAAGATGCTAAGAAAAAAAAAAAAAAAAAAAAAGACTTCAAAAGCAATTCAGAAATCATCAGGGCTGCCACCCTCATCATATGCCCACAGTAGACGGAAGGTAGGTAGTACAATTTCAATGAAGGGGCTGCAAGCACAAATGAAACTTCATTGTAACCCTGTTCCCCCAGCCCCTCTGTCTCAAGGCTCTGCGGCCTGCTGTCCACTCTCTGAACTCCATTCTATGTTCCCCCAGCTGCCCCAGATGTAGCATGCACTGCAGCCAGCAATGCAGTGGGGGTGTGGCTGCCTCCACCTAGATTTGGAAGCCCTGGAGAACTGTGGGGCCCAGGCAGAGAACTGTCACCAGGACAGCACCACTGCACAGAGCCCCTACTATGGCAAGGCCTAGAAGAACTGGGACCAAACAGCTGCTCCAGAGACTCGAGGGTGGTAGAGACACCCGGGTAAGATTCCAGCTCAAGAGAACTGCAGGTGCCCAATTCAAACTCTTGAGAACTGTGACATGGGCTATGCCCTACAAAGCAGTGGGAACAGGGCTGCTTGGAATCCTGCAGATTCAACCTCTGCTCCAATGTGTCCAGAAGGTGGGACCACAGCTCCAGTGGGCCTGGAAGGCAGAGCTTTGAATCAAATAAGGTTATTCTTGAGTCTTAAGATTTTGTCCTCGCTTAGGCTTTGTCACTTCTTTCTTCTTTCGTATTTCTCTCTTGTGAAATAGGAATGTTTGTCAAGTGTCTATCCCACCACTACAGTTTAGAAGCACAAAACTTGTCTGATATCACAGGCTCACAGCTGAAGGGGAATTTACCTCAAAATAAATCATACCTTAAGTTTCACCCATATCTGATTTTGATGACATTTAGATGAAACTTTGGACTTTAGACTTTTGAGTTGATGCTGACACAAGTCAAGACTTTTGGTTCTCTTGGGATGCGATGAATGTATTTTGTAAGGAAGAAAGACATGAGGTTTTGGGGAGGAGTGAGGGGTAGAATGCTATGGTTTGAATGTTTCTGTCCCTCCCAAATTTTATGTTGAAATCCTAACCCCCAAGGTGATGGTATTAGGAGGTGAGGCCTTTGGGAGATGATTAGGTCATGGGAGTAGAGGCCCAATGAATGGAATTAGTGCCCTTATAAAAGACACCCAAGAGACTCCTTACCTCTTCCACCAAGTGAGGATGCAGAGAAAACTCTGTTTCATCTATGATGAAGTCGGTCCTTATCAGACATAAAATCTGCTAGCCCCTTGATCTTGGAATTCCCAGCCTCAGAACTGTGAGAAATAAATTTCTGTTGTTTATAAGCCACCCAGTTTAAGACATTTTGTTATAGCAGCCAAAATGAACTAAGACAGCTGATTGCATTCCAATGTGGGTCTCCTAGAGCTTTAGGTCTGATAGCTGAATAGAAGCAAAAATCAAGGCTTTGCTTCTCTGCAAGGTGGGGAGTTAAAAATCCTTTGCAGAGAAATCTACTCACCAGCAAAGCAAGATGGCAAGAAAAACTGTATGTTTTGGTTAGATATTGAGGGCAGAGAGTGGCTTTCTGAGAATTTATAACCATAGTCCTACCTTTACATGGTTCAGGATTTAGATATTCACTATCTTCCTGGTCCAAGAAACCCCAAGCCAAGCAAAGTAACATATATGTTCCAGGGTTGGTTGTATCCTAGAGCACCTGGAAGTAACTAAAGTGATTCTTTCTAGAAAAGTGCATCCTCATCCCATGCCTTGAAGTTCCCACAGAGAAAGCCCAGTGAAACATGAGCTCACAATCCAAAATTATGAGCCACCATGAGCAAAAGACAGAAACAGAAAACATCATATGCTTTCACAAATCTCTTAATTGGAGTTATAAAGTATAGTATACAAAATATGAAATAGTTGAAGAATTATGGGTTGTAGACCCCATAATGGTCATTAAGAGATTAAATAACTGGTATTAATGTTTTATGTGGAAGAAGAATTTAGAAGAAAAAATGAGAACATGTATTGGAATTATGGCGGTTTTCAAATAAGACCCTGAATAAAATTAAAAACGCAAATTTTCTCTCAGGCCTACCTGTTGCCCCCCTTCCTTCTGCCTCCGTCACTTATTTTCCTCTTCTCCAGCTCCTTTGGAAAGCCTAGTATATTCATATGCATTCTTACTCATCTCAGAATAAGATCAACTCAAACTACAAAAGCATCACTGCCAACAATTAACTGGAATCTGTTTAATCTTAAGACAATACTCACGTTCCAGTTTTATTTGAAGATACTGTTTCATAATTTTTAAAAAAATACTCTCACAATGGAATATTTCTTAAACTTGATACAGAACCACATTATTTCATTTACAGTAGTAAATAAGACTTATAAACCTTTTTATGCAACATAAAATCATGCAGACTTTTATCTGAAAATGAAATGTTTAACTATCAAAAGAATAAATTAAATGTATTGATCTTAGAAGCACAGTTACTATATATGTTATTATATATCATTGTTTATACAGAATTATATCCTAAATTTTCAATAGTTTTCATAAGGCCAGGGACTACTTGCAATGACATTATTATATATTAAAAAGCTAATATTGCATTCCTTTGAAATAAAGTATTTATCTATTCAACAAGATTTAAATGAACATCTACTTTATGCCTGGTACTACAATATGCTCTGTAGATAATTAATGAGCAAAAAATGGTCACAATTGTCACAATTCCTGCTCTCATGGAGCTTTTAAAGTAGTGAAGGAGACAGATTATTAATAATCAAGTAAATGTAGGATTGTCATTGAGCAACTATGACATATTTTTCTTGACTGTAGTAAAAATACATTGGCTTTATGACCTTTTAAAATATTTAATTTGTCAAAAGTTAGGGGGCTGACCGTTTAAAATATTTAATTTGTCAAAAGTTAGGGGGCAATGGGTGGTTTAGTCTTATGAATGAATTCATTCTTATAAATATAACCCAAATTTCACAAGGGAAACCTTCACCTGATACTGATTTCCATTGAATTCCTTTAAAGTCATTATCAATCTTGCCAATACTTTAGAATTTTCAGGATCCTTTCCTTATAATTCCAAAAGACAAACTGCTGAATTTATTAGCTTCAATAATTTAGCAAATTGTATTTTTATTTGCTTACAAACTATGAAGCGATACATACTGTATGAAATATTTTAATAGATTTTGAAGATTTCTTCTTTTCCTTATGCTATCATTACTGCATTTTAAGGAATTTTAAACTTGATTTTGACTCCAGCTTTCTGCTAGATGGAGATGCAGGTCAGCACATGGGTGGTCTAGTCCCAGAGAGGTAAAATTGAATAGAGGGACAGGACTCACAGGTAGGGAGAAAGCCTTATAACCCCTAAATCCCCAAATACTAACTCCTCACAATCCTCATAGCTCCCTAAAATCCTATCTAACCCATGCAAAACTCATTGTAGTAAACACTACACAGAGTAAAAAGAAAATCAAGGTTGTGTTAAATTTTTATACAGTTACCCTTGAATACTATGGGAGTTAGGGGCAGCAACCCCCATGCAGTCCAAAATTCATAAGTAACTTCAGCCCCCAAAAACCTAACTGCTAATAGCTTACTGTTGACCAGAAGCCTTATTGTTAACACAAATATTTTATATAGCAGGTGTATTATACATTATATTTCTGCAATAAAGTAAGCTAGAGAAAAGAAAATCTTATTAAGAAAATAATAAAGAAGAAAAAATATATTTACTATTCATTAAGTAGAAGTGGGTCATCATGTGGTTCTTCACTTTTGTCACCCTCATGTAGAGTAGGCTGAGGAGGACGAGGAAGAGGAGGCACTGGCTTGCTGTCTCAGGCTGGCAGAGGTGGAAGAAAATCTGCATGTAAATGAACCCATGCAGTCCTATCCCACGCTGTTCAAGGGTCAACTGTATTTAGTGACTTAGTTCAATAATCGGGTCTTCTGATAAAGTAGTTTTTGGATAATTGACTCTAATCCAATTGACCTAGAATTACCAGTACCATGTCAATCTGATTTGTTTCTACATCGTCAAATAAGAATATACTGGCAGCTGGAGACTGAACCTAGAACTGAAGAGTGACTGTGAGTCATGCAGGTGAGAGGAAAGGGGTGGAGTAAGGCAAGAGCAGGAGGAAAAGGGCAGGTATAAGGGACTGAACTGGCATGAGAAAGTGGGTTGAGGTGAGGCCAAGGAGTGCTTTGTGTCCAACTAGGATGAATGTTGTAGGTCACTTTCAAGAATTGTATCTGTGTACTAAGTCATTGAAAAATACTGACAGTAATTGTTGTTATTATTATTATTATTATTTTGAGATGGAGTCTCATTCTGTTGACAGGCTGGAGTGCAGTGCCATGATCTCGGCTCATTGCAACCTCCGCCTCCCGGGTTCAAGCAATTCTCCTGCCTCAGCCTCCCGAGTAGCTGGGATTACAGGTGCCTGCCACTACACCCAGCTAATTTTTTGTATTTTTAGTAGAGACAGGGTTTCACCATGTTGGCCAGGCTGGTCTTGAACACTTGACCTCGTGATTCACCCACCTTGGCCTCCCAAAGTGCTGGGATTACAGGCATGAGCCACCGCGCCTGGCCGACAGTATTTTTAAAGGCAGTAACATGAGGAGATTTGGGTTTTGAAAAGATCGTTCTGGCTACAATATAGAGAATGACCTGGAGAGCAGTGGGGGGACAGACAGAACAACCCCACGGGGAGCTGTTGCCATCATCTGCTGAGAGACGACAGTAGCCTGGACCGTTGCAGTAGTGAAGGAGTTGGAGAGAAGTGGACAGATTAGAGTGGAAAGTGGTCCTCCACTGGGACGGGGGGGGATTTTGTCCCTCAGGGGTCAATTGGCAATGTCTGAGACATTTTTGTTGTCACCACTGAGGTGGAGAGAAGTGTTTACTGGTATCTAACGAGTAGAGGCCAAGGATGCTGCTAAACATGCCAAATGGTGCTGAGGTTGAAAAACTGTGGAATAGAGAAATACTCAGGAAATAACATGGGTTTAATGTCAGAAATTAACTTTTAGTATAAACCCAGGATTTATTAAAATAAAATGCAATGAGCACAAGGAAAACACCACAAGTATCAGTAACTGCTTTAAGAACAACGAAACTTAAGTGACCAGTTGCAAATCAAAGCAGTCATGAAATACATATGTATAGCTATAAAAATGCTTACAAGGGCTGGGAGCTTCAAACTGCAGTCCCAGCTTGACAAAAATACACAGAAACTAAATCTAGCATTGTCTGCAAGAGACATGCACTCGCTCCAGCAACAGTCAGCAGGATCTAAATTTAGTTTATACTCTTAGCACATTAAAATAGCATCACGAAGCACAGGAAGTCTAAAACCATCACACTCCAAGTTTCTGTCTATACCGTTAATAGCTACTTGCCAAGATCTCTGTTGCCTGTGTGATTATAGCCTATTAAAAATATGTTCTCTGCAAAGTATTCCCAAACAACAGGAAGTGAAGTTAAAAGAATGATTCCAGAGAAAATAATTGGCAACACAAATGTCACAATGTTGGTGTTCATAAGGAATATATCTTAACTTCTGAAACGAATGAAGTTGTTGTGAGAAGCTTTATGAGGCTTTTTTATTGTTTACTATAAAAGTTAAAAAGCTTTCTCTGAGTTCTAGTGTTACAATGGTAAATTAGAAAGGCAAATAAACATTTTTTATTTGAAAAGATCTACTAATTGCCTAGCACGTGACTTAGATAAAAGTTGAGATGGGAAGGGCAGAGCCAAACCTGTTCCTGAAAATGGGAAAAGATGAGGATGGTGCCTCATGCCTTCATTTATATGTTTAATCTCTCTTCTATATAAACAAAAACCAGACTAACCTGAAGAGATTCAATTTTTTCCCTGTCTACTTTACAGGGTCTTTCTTCTAAAACACCATTTGAGATTTTTTTTTACAGAATTGTGTTATTTTCTGAAATTTTAGTTCAAGATGCATTCCTTCTAGTAGAGTTCTCAGTACTTCCAATTTGCATTGTGTGATAATCTGAGCAGGTACATACCACAGAAGAATCAACCTAGAGACAGTACAGAGTTAGTCCCCCTTAGCAAGGATGATAAATAGCTTTTTTTTTTTTTTTTCTATCAAGGGGCCACAAACCAAAAAGAAAAAAAAGAGTGACTTCCTTGTTAAAGTCAAACTGAATAAGGCGGGATTTTTCTTTAAGAGAAATATCTGTGATTCCCTTCACTCATGACCAAGTTATCTTCTTGTGCTGGATATATGAGATACGAAAATTATCTGTTTCAGTCAATCTGTCTTCTCACACTTGTACAACATTCCTCACGCCTACACTCCTATGCGGATAACTTTGGCAGAGTTCTCTTATTCTCTCAATATATGTTTGTTTCTACTTTATAAATAGATCACTAATCTTTAGTTAGGTGCATGGCTACCTGGAATAAAGCCTATATTTCCCAGCCTCTCTTTCAGGCAGGTGTGGCCGTGTGACAAAGCCATGCAGGACTTCTAGGAACTATATTTCCTTAAAGGAAGAGGAAGTGCTTGCACTTCTTTCCTTCTACTGTTTGGGATGTAATTACTGGTGCCTGAGAAGCCATACAGGACACTGAGGTGAAACTTGAAGATATCAGAGCAAAAGAAAGCAGGAACCTGGTTTCCTGATACCTTGGAATATCATGCCAGACACAGATGATTGACAAACTAGGTAAATAAGAAATACATTTCTATTTTGCTTAAACCATTGTTATTTTGCGTTTTCTCTCAGTATAGATGAACTTAATCCAAACAAACACAATGCCTTCTCAAGTCCACTTTCCTAGCCAGCTCTGTCCTCTGCCATACTCTCTGTTATTTTAAGTTTTGAACAGTATCAATGGAGTTAAGGTTGTATGCTCTTTGGGAACTCATCCAACCTCCTATCCCCACAGAACTTTCTCTCTACATTGAACTAAGATTTGCTATCCACATATTCCCACATGATGTTGATCATTAACAATAATGTGTATGAAAATTCATTAACTTGAATTTAACCGATGTTCCCACAACTGAATTATAATTTCCTTAAGATTAGAAATTGTGCTTTCTTAGAATACAAAGAACACTTTGTATTCTCAATGCTTTGCAAGTGTTAGATGCTCATGTAACTGTCAGTAGTCTAATATATAGAAGGAACTACAGTCAAGTACCACATAATGACATTTCAGTCAATGACCGAACTGCAGTTCAATGACATTGGTCAATGACAGAATGACCGATCTCATTTTATATAGTGGTCCAATAAGATTATAATAATGTATTTTTATGGTACCTTTTTCACGTTTAGAAACTTTTAGATACACAAATACTTACCATTGTGTTATAACTGCCTACAGTATTTGGTATAGTAACATGCTGTATAGGTTGCACCCTGGGAACAACAGGCTATATCTATTGCTGTGTAGTAGGCTATACCATCTAGGTTTATATAACTACACTCTATGATGTTCTCACTGTGAAATCGCCTAATGACATATTTCACAGAATGTATCCCCATCATTAAGTGATGCATAACTGTAATTTTGTCACAAGCAACTGAAAAATACTTCTACTCTGGCAAATTCAGTGAGAAGACTGAATTCCTTAATTTCTGTCAGCACCAGTGAGAAACTGTCCTAAACTGACCTTGGCTTACAGATGTATCACTGGATCTTGGACTAAATGGTAATGGTAATCATTCTGAGCTTCCAATAAAATTCTAAGCCTTCTTCCATTTTATTTCTTATTAACAGTTATTATTGTTGTTGTTATGATTATGATGATAGCAAAGAAGAGCAGCAGAACGGTTTGTGGAGATTCCCATGCTCTCAGCCCACGGAGGGTTACTACGTCAGGTGAATTGCCTCCCTCCACCAAAGATTCCCACCCAGGTATACCTTCTAATGTGCTGTTCACAGTTTATCAACTGATTCTGAAATTCTGAGTCTTAACAGTTTTAAATTGACTGTGTACATTTCTTATTTATGCTTTTGACTACCCCATCAGTCTAAACCTGATCCCTGATTTCTCTCCATTTTGTCTTTGTTTGAAACTCACGACTTTAAAGTGACTGTATGTTAGTTTTGACTACAACTAAACCTGGCTAATAAATGGCTCCACCTTCTTTCTCACTTTCTTTCTTTTAAAAACTAAGCTTTTCACTTTGAAATAATTATAAATGTGTACTATTTACTTTGGTTAATGAAGTTATGTTTATTTTAGGAATGCAATATTGGTTAAACATTCTAATATCAATCTAATTCTTACTATTTCAACAGAATAAATAAAATAAAAATCATGTGATAATCTCAAGAAATGTAGAAAAAGCATTTTAAAAAGTGAAACTTCCACTTTTGACAAAAAAACTTAGTGAACTATAAATAAAATGGAACTTCCTTAATTTGAAAAAGTATCTCTGAACAAATTATGGTATATTTGAAATATGAAATACTACTTAGTAATAAAGATGACTCAACTACAGTTATATATAACATCTCTAAAGAAGGCTGATTTTTAAAATACATATTGTATAATTCCATTTATATAAAAGTCAAGAAAAGGCAACCCTACCTTATAAAGTTAGAAGTCAGGATAGTAGTTATCTTTGGAAAATAGGATAGTAGTTATTGGTTTATAACAGAGCATATGGAGACCTTCCGGTTGCTGGTAATGTTCTATTTCTTGACCTGGCTAGTAGTTACTTAAGTTTGTTAACTTTGTTCTAATTAAGTAGGACAAACAATTAGGATTTATAAACTCTTCTCAGGTATGTTATACTTCAACATAAAGTTTACTTAAAATATTCTTCTTTTTTGACTTTCCTTCAATTTCCTCTCACCTTTACTGGTTTTAACTTAAGAATGTTAAATATTAAAATCCAAGATCTTGATATCTTGAGAGAAAATATATTACTCTAATTATTAAAAGTAGTAAGTAATATTAGAGGTGTAAAACAGTACACAAATTATCAATCCTTTATCTCAGTACTCAGAACCACCCTGTGAGAGATAAGATGCACTGAAAATTGTTTTCTAAATATAGATGTATGAACTGAGACTCAGAGCTGGTCAAATTTTGTTCCCCAAGTTCACACATCTAGAAAGTGGCAGTGTTAAGTCTAACACTTCAGTTCTTGATCCCTGGATCCTTTCTATTATACATGCAGCTGTTTAAAATAATGTGAGACCAGAATAAATTATCTACGACTTAAACAACTGGTTTTTTTTTTGAAGCTTTTGATTCTAAATAGACTCATTGTGAGTCTTCAAAACTGGCATTGATATTTTCTCCTAAACTTCTTCGTTTTTAAAACTACATAAATTTATTAAGGTCAATAACAGAAAGGACATTTTCCATTTATTTTTACTTTCTTCACATTAAGTAACATATATGAACAATGTTTCATTCTTTCTTAAATACAGCAAGAAATTTCAGTTATGGGTAGGATTCTGTTTTGGATGCTCTTTTAAAGCTGAATCATGGTAGCATAACCAAACTGTTCAGAGACTCTATGTTCTGAAGTTCTTTAGTTCACTTTTCTAGTCTTAGGGCAAGAAAGAATTGTTAATTTCCTTAATAGTGGCTACACAATAAGACGTAAGAAAGAAAAAGAAGTGTTTTACATTATGGTTAGATAAATAGATTGAAATACTTTGGTAATAAAATAATTTAATGACTGTGATCCCTTTGTATAGCTTAAATACTATTCAATCACTATAGAATACAATTCTGACTTCCCCCAGGTATTTTAAAATCACATACTTTTGATCACAATGGGTATCAGGAAAAAGAGTTCAAGTAACTTAATTGACATCTTCTACATTGTTAGAAAAAATAATTCAGAGTTTTATAAAACTGATCATGCATTAGCAGTCTCATCTTTGTGGGAAATGGTTGCAATTCCATTGTTGATGGCAGTATGTATAGATACAAACTTTATGGAAGAATGTTTGGCCAGAAGTATTAACAGTTGAACATGGGCATTACTTATGGCCCTGTAACTCAACTTATAAGAATTATTCAAAGAAAACAACTAATGACACGCCTATAATCTTGTAAGGTTTACGTACGAGGATGTTTGCTGCAGCATAATCTATAATAGTAAAGATATAGCATTTGACTGGGCAAACCAGTAATACTCAAATCATGTCCTCAACCACTTACTGTTCACCTGTAATGCTACCGAAGGTCATACATGCACACATGCCAGGGTCAAGCAAAGGAATACATTGTGCTAAGGCTCCCATAATTTTCAATATATGACAGCAGAAACTGTTCTTGCTGACACCTTTGTCCTGCATCAGTAGGACCTGCTTTTACTTATTACAGTGTTCCTCTTCTCCACCCTCCCCTTTCTGTGACCCTATTCCCTTTCAGCAGATCCAGAACGCCATTTTTGAATTTATGCTCTGCTTTATTTGATGATCTTTCCCTCTATTACCACATGCATGGCAAACAGGATTTGCTAAGTCTATGTGTCCTCCCAGCTTCTATTTCCTACTGTTCCTGTTATAACTGCAAAGTAAATATCCTTTTTTAAAATTATTATTTTTAAAACTGATCTCTTTTATCCCTTCTTTCTGTTCCTTTATGTTCTGATTCCAATCCTGGCAATCATTTCCTTGTTCACTTTCCACATTCAGATGACTTGTGCCTTCTCACTGTGGTTTAACTCTGTCTCTGAACAAATGTATGTAACAGAATTTAGACTGATTATGCCACAGGCCTGTGTAATCTCCTTCCTAGCATTGGGTTTGTGATAGTTTCACTGAGTTTTTATTCCTCCTGAATCCAAGAAGAAAATAAACCCACTACCCTCCTCCAAGGATTGGGGTCACCAATCCTCTTATGTTTGTATGTATGTGATATATAAGTACACACACATACACACACACACACACACGTACGTGTGTGCACACAAACATCTTTATAAAATTGACTCCACTGCCCCATGAGGTTAAATCAGTACTTCAGGTCTCTGAACTTCACAGCTGAGATCACGGCTTGTGTACTGTAGGCTAAGGGTTCCTGGTCAGGAAGCACAGTCATCCCTTTAGCTGGTAGAGGAGCAGCCTGGCTACGCAAATTCCCAACTTCCTTCCCTCTCAGTTTCTCTTTTTGAATGTGTTTTAATGACATAATATAAGCCAATAATAGCAAATAATTAGGTGGGACAGAAAGTACCTGCCAGATATTAGGTACAATAAAAAAGTCCCTCACAGCCACACATAAAGTTGAGACACACCAGGCCAGTGCCGGTGGCTCACACCTGTTATCCCAGCACTTTGGGAGGCTGAGGAAGGCGGATCTCCTGAGGTCAGGAGTTCAAAACCAGCCTGGCCAACATGGCCAAACCCTGTCTCTACTAAAAATACAAAAAAATTAACTGGGCGTGGTGGCTGGCACCTGTAATCACAGCTACTCAGGAGGCTGAGGCACGAGAAACGCTTGAACCCGGGAGGTGAAGGTTTCAGTGAGTCGAGATCATGCCACACACTCCAGCATGGGCTGTCTAAAAAAAAACTCCACTCCAGAGTGTCTAAAAAAAAAAAAAAAGAGACACACACCAGGGGCTAAGAGTGGCTCTCTCTGAATGGTGTAAGAAGCACAGTAGGACAGTTGTTAGGGTTTCATGTTTACATTTTTGAAAAAAATGTTTTTTAAGATGGCGTTCTCTCTTATTGCCCAGGCTGGAGTGCAACGGCGCAGTCTCAGCTCACTGCAACATCCGCCTCCCACCTTCAAGTGATTCTCCTACCTCAGTCTCCCAAGTAGCTGGGATTACAGGTGCCTGTCACCGTGCCCGGCTAAATTTTGTATTTTTAGTAGAGACGCGGTTTTACCATGTTGGCCAGGCTGGTCTTGAACTTCTGACGTCAGGTGATCCACCCGCCTCAGCCTCCCAAAGTGCTGGGATTACAGGCATGAGCCACCGCGCCTGGACTTGAAATGTTTTATAACAACAAACCTGCATTTTTGTTACTATTAGAAAACATTTATGTTCATTTTTTTTTCTAATCATGACATTGGCAACTTTATCTCGAATGCCCTGAACAAACCATGTTAAGGGCTTAAATTTGTTTTTTTCTGTTTTCAATTTTCCCTGGTTCCTCAATTTCATCATATTTTAGCACTATTTTCATATTAACTTTTTTTTACTTTAAAATAAGAAATGTTATAAATTTAAGGTAGTTTTTTGTCATTTCTGAAAGATGGACCTTGAAGCCGTCTAATAATAATGAGCACATACAATTTAGTTTTCAAGACTGAGATTTTGGAAACTTCCCATTTACATTCACAATCTGCTATCAGGAGCCTCCCTTGGCATATCAAAATCATAAAGAATATCAGTGACTATTTCTAACCATTCTCAATGTGTGTTCTGAATTGCCTTTGTGTTCACTTTAAAAATAATTCCTGGACATATTTGTACGCAGAGTTTAGCTTGTTGGTGAACCAAAGTTGGAGTAGTTTTCATTTTATCCCATTGAGGTAAACGGTTATATCTTCATTCTCTGGTTAGTAGCAAATAACAAGAAACACTATCTCCTAAACAAAACAAGCCTTAGGTTACCTAAACTCACCATTTAAACTTGTTTCACTTCAAAAAGGTAAAATAAAATATTCATGTGCTACCATTATGTGGTTTAACAAAGAGGAGGGCATTTCCTCTTACTCATATTAATCCATGACTGTCCATAGCCTTATACCAAGTCAATAATTTACACTCACATCTACCTTATTTATGAATGAGGAAGGAAGAAAAAAACAATGGTTGTGCAAATGATGCTTGTCAAATGACATTAGAACCAACAAGTGAGACAACTAATCAGTATTCCTAAAATCGTGACATACTGAATCACATTTCCAACATTCACTGGGACTTTGAACAGCAAACCCTACCTAGTTCATCCACAATAACCTATTTCCCCAACGGATGTCCACAGACGCCCAAGGCAACCTACCCTCACCAAGGATTTAGGAAACATACATGAACACTGAATGCAAGTTTATTTTCTGAGCTAAAATTTTAGGCACTTCAAGTGAAACAGCAATACTGAAAGTAATTTAACATCTTTTAAGATAATTCAAAGAGCTTAACTTATTTAAAATAATTATGTCTTAACGTTGTTAGATTGTCTGTATTTTCCTAGTGCTCTTTAGAAAGGACAAAATACTCTGCCTTCTACTATAATTTTCCCCTTGTCTATATCTAATTGAAGAGTTTTCTATCAAGAAACTTGAAAAATGGGTAATTACTGCTTTGGGGCCTTTCATCAACTATGAACTTGGGAATTAGAGTTTCTGGCCTTGCTTAATGAAAAGTGGCTGAATTAAATTTTCTTCATTTAACAAGTATCACTTTTTTTCTTTTGGTAAAAAGTTTCTTAGAGAAGCTCTCTTAATAGCCACTGGCAAAACCCATAATTCTACTACTGAAACAATGAGATCTATTTTCCAGATCATCAATCTTCATTCTCCAGACAGATACAATTGTTTGAAGAGTTGCAATTACATTATCCCTTGATGCTTCTTCAGCCTCCACATTTGACTGATTCCATAGTTAACAATTAAAAGGCCAAAGAATTTGAGGATTAATTTTTACCTCTAATAATAAAAAGTTCATTGCATTGAATTTCTTGATATCAGCATCATTGCCCTCCTAATTAAAAGTGCAATAGTTATATAATCATTAGGAAGGAGAAGTGGAACTCAATGCCCATTCATGGACTATAGATGGAGTATAGTAACTGCTATCATCCTGACTGTATGGACAGCACAATTTTTTACTGCCTATTGATAAATGCTACATTTTAAGTGCCCAGCACAGGGCCTGACACAGAAAGTGCAAAAAAAAAAAAAAAAAAAAAGTAAGTTCCCTCTTCTCGTTTGCTAGGCTTAGCCTGTGTACCTAAAACTTTATCACCCTCTGATGCTAAACATTACATGATTTTGAAGAGCCAACCATATTTAGCAAAAATAGGTCTGGTACATTCCTAATAAAAAACTGATAACCAGGATGGACTACACATACTATCACATATATGTTCCACATTAGCTGGCATCAAAGGCCAACATGACCCAGTGTAAAGATGATATGGAAGGTTCTGACCTGGTTGCCTTCTATTAATCGGGAAGGGAGTAGCGGCCACCTCCTCTCCCTTCTTCCAGCACCACTGCTCCTTTCAGACACATGCTGTCTTTCATTTGCCCACTTGAATCAAGGGTCATAAAAAAACCTCCAGCTAACATGATAGGAAGAGTTTACAAATCCATTTATATAAACACATTTCCCTCCCTTTATTTGAGCACTAACCATCAGTTGTTCATGTTGCTGTGTCCCCCTTAACAGCTGCAGTGAGGGACAATCTCTCCATAGGTGCTGATTCCTTAGGCCTCTGTATTATAAGCAGCCCCAGTGTCACTGAGCCCCACACAGTGAGGTTCTGGAGCACTCCATGGTCTCTATATCCCAAGTGCTTGGCACGTGCTTACGATGTTATAAAAATTTAATAAAATGGACACCAAAAAGAGACGTTAGCCTGGAAAGGGGAGGATTTACATTAGAAATTGGCTTGGGGGAAGGAAGACTGAAGGAGATCTGGGTTCTACCATGTGCTCTTTTATATATTAGTTTCCCGAGTCTCACTTCCTTCACCTGTAAAGTTAGGTGGTAGGACAGGCAGAAGGGTAAACAATGTGAACGACTGGTCGGCAGTTAGGACAATGTTTTGAGTCTACGATTTAGTATACCTTTCCATGATCCCAAAAACATGGTTCCTTCAACCTTCCCGCTCCTTAAATCAGGAGAGAAAACCCAAACGCTCCATGAATCTTGTGAAAAATCAGCTAAAAAACATAGTATTTATATTTTAACACTAAAAATTATCTTAATCTACTAAAAACTGAATATCTTTCAACTAAAAAAAATCAAAATTTTGTTTAGAAATACATATCTTAGAAAATTACCTGAACTCTACAGCACAGTTCATCTGTGGGCTCCTGAGAATTATTTCACAGCTTTTGTGTGTATGTCAATACTCTTGCAGTAACTAACTAGTCTAGCCAAAATTTGTGCTAGTTTTTTTTTTTTTTTTCCCAAAATATCTTCATATGTTATTCACTTCAGAATTAGCAGGCTAATTTCAGTGTCAGGACTCATCTTCCACAAAATTATTACAGCCATATTTTCAACCGAATACAGTATACTTCCTTATCTTCTACTCTGATATTATTTGGTGTGACTAAGAGCTGTCAAGAATACCCATGGGTGCTTGAGTGCAGTCCAGTACTAAATGGGAGTCAATCATGGAGGAAATGATCCACATGACTGGGAAACTCCCCTGGGGGAAGATGACTATTATCAGATGATCTTTAAAGGAATACTGTGAATCTTCAATCTCTTCCAAATCTGAGAATGGGCTAACTGATAAACATCAACTTGAGGAATCTACATTTTGTAATCTGTCTTTTGGTTCCAGGTCCACGGACTCATCTGCTATTTCTGATTCTCTTCATTCATATTATAAACCCCAAATTTATCTATTTCAAAATTATGAGCATGGACTTTGTTGTATGACTAACTGGACTGCATTACTTCAAGCTATATCTCAATAGGTCCTACCACATTGATTCTTTCTCACTTCTTAAAAATATCCCCCCACCCCGGTGAATTATCTAGAATTATCCAGGGGATGAAAAAGGAGCTGCTATATCATCCCTGTGTTCCTAGTATATAATATCATAAAGCAGATATCATGGGAACACTGAGCAGTGATTTGGAGTCAGATCTGGAGTAAGATAGGCCTTAGTTCAAGTTGTGGCTCTGAAGCATACTATCTGTGTGGCCAACAAATTACCAAATTTTTTCCATACCTTAGTATCTTCATGCATAAAGTAGTAGTAACAATACTATTACCTCATTGGGTTTATGTGAAAATTTAAAATGAAACATGCATGATAGCACAGGACTAATGAAAGTATTTGTTCAATTACTAGAAGCTACTATATTGTTATTATTCATGAAAATAGTACATATTAGAGTCATAATTAGTTCAAATCATGGCTCTGTATTTCAACTTCTTCACTTATAAGCTGGAGATAGTACCACCTACCCCACAGATTTGATTTGAACATTAGGGTGGTCTAATCCTCTAGCTACCAACAGGGACTCTACTCTGCCAGCCAGTTTCTGTCCCTTTTCTGCCCTCAACGAGGGTTTTGTTGCCTGGCAAGGTCTCCAGGACTTCTGTGGTCTAGAAATGAAAGAAGGAGGGAAGAGTAGAAAGACAGGAGGTATATGAGTTACAGGTGGGGAAGGGGCTTGGGGACGATTAAAGAAAAGATGACTGAGGAGTTAAGGAATGTACATAGAATCTGAGGGAAGTACAAAGTTTGGGGTGGGGGGTTATGGATCCTATTCAGAATATTCAAGGAAAGTAAGTAAAAACCTTTATTTTTAAAAAGAGCTTCCAGGTGCAGTAGCACCCATCTGAAATCCCAGCTACTTGGAAGGCTGAGGCAAGAGGATCTCTGGAGCCCAGGAATTCAAGACCAGCATGGGCAACATAGTGAGACCACCCCTCAACCCCACCCTGTCCCCCTGCAAAAGAAAGAAAGAAAGAGAGAAAGAAAAAAAGAAAGAAAGAAAGAAAGAAAGAAAGAAAGAAAGAAAGAAAGAGAGAGAGAGAAGGAAAGAAGGAAAGAGAAAAGGAAGGGAAGGAAGGAGAAAGGAAAGAAAGGAAAGAGAAAGGAAAGAAAGGAGACAAGTCTTTCATTGTTGAACTATATTCTTTGAGTGCCAATGCTCTGAGGCTGTGCCAAAGGTGTCCTGGATGCTACTGGACAATAAGTTAAAGGCAGAGAACTTCCACTGTTCCTGGGAGAGAAATGTCATAGGACACTTAATATTGACTCTCTAGCATTTTGGGGGAATACAACACATTGTTATTAATTATAGTTACCATGTTGTACAATAGATCTCTTGAATTTACTCCTCCTCTGTAACTGAAATTTTGTATCCTTTGACCAACATCTTCCCAACCCCTACCAATTGCCCTAGACCCTGGTAACCATGATAAATACATACAATTTTATCGTCAATTATTTAAAAAGACAAGGTTTTAAAAATACATTATTTTATCATTCTGAATTATTGCATTTATTGTAATAATTAACCTAAAGAATTATGTTGAATATTTGTATGTGAAGAGAACTCTTCCTGGGCTTTTGGTGATGTGTATGACATTGCCTCTAATCTCAGTGAGATGCATATTTAGAGCATGACATGTCAATAATTCTACTTCAGTGCATAATAAAATAAATATAATTTAAAAATGAAATGTTGTAGGAAATCAGGACTGCCATGGAGACAGAGTCTACTTAATTTCCCAGGAGTGTGGCTATTGGAGGGAAACACCTTTAGGGCTCTAACACTCTGGGGCATGCTGAGGCAGATAAACAGTCTGCCAATGGTTATGACAAGGAAAAAAGGCTTTATAGGTAAAAGCCAAGAACCAAGGAATTAGGTGATGAGGGAGGGGCTCCTCCTAGTGAGAACTGCCACAGCATATGCATCTCTGTATGGACTTAAGAGCAGAGTTGGAGAGAACATGAAGCTTTGCAGACACAGCCCAGTATTGGGCTAACGTCACTTAAGTGAAGGACAGAGAACTAATGGCCCTAGTGCAGAACAGTGCATGGAGGGACAACTGCAGGACAGAAAACCTGGGAGAGAAAAGGAAGGGAACATGGAAAACAAGAGCGCAGGAGAAAGGAAGGTAAGCTTATTGGTCTACATGACCATGGCAGTAAAACTCTATGCAATGGATATTTTGCATTTGCCCTTCTAAATCTAATATTCACCATTCTTCACCCTGCACTGTGCCCAGGAGACTGACCTTTGTGGACTACAACAGTGCCTCCCTTCTGCTCTGGTTTCTGGTTGAGTTCCATTAATGCTAGCCACTAGCAAAAGACAAGACTACATGAAGAAGAGCGTGAGGGCAGGTAGGGGTGTGTGTGTGTGTGTGTTTGTGTGTGTGTTTGTGTGTGTGTTTGTGTGTTTGTGTGTGCGTGTATTTGTTTTTATCCCAGACTTTGGTTCTACACTTCCCTGATGTCAACAAATTGGCTGTATCCTTTCCTGGAAGACAGCAGCTCCTTATCTGTTGGTTGTCTCTCTCCTATAGCTAAAGCTCTCTTTGTCTTCTAGTAACTTCAGCGTCTAGGAACAATAATTGATTCCAGCATTGCTAGTCTCTGGTTCTTCACTCTTCCATTGGTTTTCTTAACCCTGCCCACACCTTAGAAAATATTACCTTCATTAAACTCTCTTCAATTACTCTACTTAAATATACCATCTGTTGCCTGCCCAGGCACCAACTGATAGACCCAGGTAAGAAGATAATGGCACAATAAGAAAATGTAGAGGGAGTGTGTCGCTTTCCTAGAGATGACAGAGGGGGGGAAAAAAAAGAGAACTGAGATACTCTTGATGACCTTGGGTTAGAGGATGCTTATTATCTTCAGGTGAACTCCGAGCTAGCTTCATGGAGATGTGATCTGCTTGTACAATAGTCTCTCAGTATAAGGAGGGGATTGATTCCAGGACCATTCATATCTGTGCATACTCAAGTCTCACAGTTGGCCCTGCAGAACCTGTATATAAGGAAAGTTGGTCCTCCTCATATGTAGGTTTTGTATCCCATTAATACTGTATTTTGACCTGCATTTGGTTGGGAAAAGCCATGTATAAGTGGACCATGCAGTTCAAAATCAAGCTGTTCAAGGGTCAACTGTAATTATGTTCAATTGCTGATTTTTTTTTTAATATAAGGCAATATTTTGCAGGACTGTATTATTCTAAGAATGAGTTGATATGCAGTGTTGTAGCATAGAAAGAAACTTAGGTTCAAAGTCCATTTCCACCACTTACTATGTCAAGTCACTTCATTTTTCTATGCCTCGATTTTCTCTTCTGAAAGATGGGGTCACACCTTCTTCACAGGGTTCTTCCAAAATTAAATGCAATCATGCTTGCTCACAGTAAATCCTTAACAAATGACAGTTGTAATGGTTATTCTTGCACTTTACCAAATCCTTTTCTGCCACAAGTCTCAGTTTAAGAATTCTACAAGATTGTGGTATTATCAAAGGTGCTTGAATCTGGGTGAACTTGATCAGTTTCCTGAGCACTGATTTAGATCTAGAGGAAGGTGAAGATGACTCTGATCAACTTCATCTGCACCTACCTTGCTGGCAGGGAGGCAGCAGCAAGGCTCTGGCAATCAGCACCTCTGTCATGTTTCCCTTTGGTGAAAAATGAGCTCTGAACTGCTTTTTCTTTTTAGAAATATATTCTAAATCACATCAATTTGTGCTACATGCCACATCTTAAATCCTTAGGTTATTAATCAATTAAAGTCCTAAGAATTAATCTTGTAATTCTAATAAACTAATCATCAAGAACATTCAAACTCTAATATCACTCAAAAATTCATTTTCAAAATCTATCCTTTGTATCATTTATGTTACAGTGAACATTCTTGAGAAGTTCGCCCAAGATCTGCTCTGCTAAAAAAAATGAAAGATGAGCCACAAAGAATATTCTTTATGAACAAATACATAAATGTCAATTCCATTCTTTGTTATGTTAAGAATCCTGCATGCCACAATATTTTTACCATTACCATTTCACTCTCTCATTCAACAAATATTTACCAAATGCTATGAGTGATCTAGATCCTGGGGAAACTCTGAGGAACAAAAACACACAGAAACTCACAGCCTGATGAAGCTTGCATCCTAAATACAAGGTGAATAGAGGCTCAAGAAATTTATTTTCCTCATCTCATATCTCTACTTACTAAAAAGTGCAGAAGTTTCAGTGAGTCTAGTAATGCCAGATAAAATATAGGATGTTCAACTAAATGTGAATTTCAGAGCAAAAACAAATAATTTTTTAGTATATCACATATATTGGGTCTTATGAGAGTTGTTCATTGGACACATTTAAACTCAAAATTATTTTTGTTTATCTGAAATTCAAATTTAACTGGGTATCTTGTTTTTAAAATTTGTTTTGAATTTTTAAAAATATATATATTTAAAATTATTAATACATAATAGTTGTACATATTTATGGTGTATATGTGATATTTCAGTACAAGCATACAATGTGTAATGATCAAATCAGGCTAACTCGCGTATCCATCATCTCAAGCATTCATTATTTCTTTGTGGTAGGACCATCCAATTCCACTCTTTTAGTTATTCTGAAATACGCAATAAATTATTATTAACCATAGTCACCTTATTGTATTACTAAACACTAGATCTTATTCCTTCTATCTAACTGTATTTGTGTACCCACTCATCACATCCCTTTCTTACCCCCCTACCCCTGGCCTCTGGTGACCCATCATTCTGCTTTCTGTATCCAAGTGCTGAAGGGTGGGTCACTGTCTGCTCCCCACTTGCTGAGTCACTTTGTGCACATAATTTAGCTTTCCTGGACCTCAGTTTGCTCACATATAAAGTGTGGGATCTGCCTCAAGAGACATTTAAGGTCCCTTATAGCTCCCTGGTTCCAGTTCTTCCCCAAGCAAAAGATCTTGTCACCGCATGTGTCCTTCCCTCTCCTCCATTCTCTACATGGACTTTAAAACTAGCTGTTCATTACTGCTCCGATCCCCTCTTTCCTCAGTATCCCTTACAGATAATCTTGATGTGACCTCCCCAACCCCATGTCAGTTGATTTGCCCAAGGCTATTAGATTAATGATAAATGCCCTATATTTGAGTAGCACTTTACATTTCACAAAGTGCTTTCACATGTATTACTACACTTTGATATGCCAATTTCCTCTATTTCACTCAGAAGCTGGTTGCTAAAGTTATTTTTCATTCCACTGTGTAAATAATGTTTCTCATTCACCTCTCCAAATATTAGCAACTTTCTGAGAGACCTTCTCTCAATTAAAAGAAGTCTGTTGTCATTGGTGAAGATTTTGCAGGGATCCTGACTCTTACCACTCTTTGTGGTTAGTGCCTCTCCCTCAGTGCTTGCTGGAGCTTCCTCCTTTCTCCTTCTGTTCATAGGAGCAAGTACTTGTCTCCTCCTGCGACAGACCCTGTCATTTCACCTTTCAACTGCAGTACCCTAAGGGGACCACTGCAAACCTGGACCTCATAGACCCTGGCTACTCCGTGTGGTCCCCGCACCAGCGGTGTCCATCTCATGGAAGTTTGTTAGAAAATATAGTCCTGGACTTCACTCAAGAACTACTAAATCAGAGCTTGCCTTTTTAAGTTTGAGAAGCACTGATTTAGAACACCTCTAGTCGGCACAATTTTTTCATATTTTTCCAAGAGATCAGAAGCGTATAATTTGGTCCATACTTATCAGACTCTCCCAGGAGCAATGGCTCCTAACCTTGTTTCTACCAGCTCTCAGGATAACGCACACCCATTTAAAGAAGAGAGGCTCACTTATGTTAGCAATTCTCATCTGACCCACCACACATGTTCCTTTTGTGAGTCAAACTCTTTTAGTTAATCAGGTGGGATGCTGAATGACTGCAGGAGAAGGGGGCAGAAACGTGGCCACCATGTCTCAATATCTGTAACACTATTCTCTAAATATATGAATAGGGAGATATGAATTATGATCTTCTATTCCTACTGGCTGTCTGACAGGGCCAAATAAATAGACCGAATGTAAAAATGGAGATAATAATGCAATAAATTATTTCTGACACAGAAATGTTTAAAGAATAACTTAAAAACACAATTTTAAAGTTCTTAGAGCTCGTTAACTAATAACAATCCAGAATTTCATTGGCTATGTGTTTTTTACATTTGTGTTCTGCTCCACAGAGCTGTTCCTGAAACTGATAACTATGTAACATCATTCAAAATACTTTTTATGAAATAATCACAGGTACAAACAGGTTGACAGGACCAAGAAAGCAATAACTGCCTGTCTTGCTAAATTAGACATTTGGTCCCTCCATCCCCTTCAGCCCCAGGGGACAAAGTCAAGCAAATGTGAAATAATCAGGTGTTTGTCTGATTGTAATAGTAATCTTTGGATGTTATATCAAAAGACAGAAAAAGAATTCTGCTCTAGACTAAATCCTTAAATAACTCAAGTTTGCAGAGTCAAAAATAAAAACAATTTTTTTCTTACAATCAGAGAAATGTCATCAAAAGTATGTGATCCAATTGTATATGAAGCCTGAAAATACTAATACAATGATTAATAGACTCATTTATCTTCAAATATAGAACTTTATCTGTTTTAAACTACATGTTAGAAATGGGGAATCATTTCTTAAATATTTGAATTTATTATTGTCATTAAATTCTAAACAAGAGTTTACCACATGCCATTGTTAACTCATAAATAAGTTGACCTGATAACCAGTTCACAGCCATGTAGATTATTTATCAGGTCTAAACTTCAATACTGTAATTCACTCAATAGAGTTATACAGTTAGGACAATGAAGCTGATATTCTTAGAACTGGTAGAGAGATGATATATCTAGAATTTGGAATAGCCCTCAGCTTAGCTGCATTAACACTTTTTTTTTTTTGACTGTGGATTTATATTACTAAAGTTAGCTAGCTGTGTAACTATTAGTCACTAATTTCAGCAAATTATGAAATTCACTTGTAAAATATATTTAAATTATTTAAGAGAAAATACAAAATTGCCAATAAACTGACATTTTAAAGTTAATAGACACCCTACTGAGCATGTTGACAAACAGCCACAGTGTTTCAACAGCAAAAATTGAATACAATATTCTAGGAATTAAAAAGGGATTGAACTTTGAGGCTTTAAAGTATAGTTGTAGGCTTTTGAAAGAAGACATCTGGGCTGGGCAACGTGGCTCGTGCCTATAATCCCAGCACTTTGGGAGGTCAAGGTGGGCAGATCATTTGAGGTCAGGAGTTTAAGACCAGCTTGGCCAACATGGCAAAACCCCATCTCTACTAAAAAATACAAAAATTAGCCAGTGTGATGGTGTGGGCCTGTAGTCCCCAGCTACTTGAGAGGCTGAGGCAGGAGAATCTCTTGAACCTGGGAGGTGGAGGTTGCAGTGAGCCGAGATCGTGCCACTGCACTCCAGCCTGGGTGACAGAGTACGACTCCATCTAAAAAAAAAAAGAAGAAGAAGACAGACATCTGTGAGCTTTGGTTTCTCTTTTACCCTGTGATGCATTCTATCTTATAAAAATGGTTTTCTCTATATTTCCTTAGTGTCATATGACTCTTGCTTTTATATGTGGTTAATTTGAGTTGGTAAACTGTGTTAGAATATGATGCTCTTGAGATTACCACTAGAGTTATGATACTGTCATAGATCAGGGAGTTTTACTGTACTTCATTGACTGCACTGCTAATTAGGGTGATCAGATAATTTATCACACAACCAGGGACATTTTAGGGAGTAGAAAGAAATGCTATTAATAATTACACTCACTTAAATCATATTTAAAAATTTCAAAATGGATCAAAAACCTAAATGTAAGAACTAAAACTAGAAGACTATTATAAGAAAACACAGGGGTGCATTTTCATGAATTTTTGAATTTGGTAAAGGATTTTTAGATATGATACCAAAAATATGAGCAACAAAAGAAAAAATAGATAAACTGAACTTCATCAAAACTAAACAATGTCGTGCCTCAAATGACACCAACAAGAAAGTGAAAAGACAACTCACAGAATGGGAAAGAATATTTTTTAAATTATATAACTGAAAGAAACTTGTATCTAGAATATATAAAGATATTATATATTTATTATAACCCAAGAATAAAAAAACCAAAAAGTACAATTAGAAAATGGGAGAGAGATTTAAACAGATATTTCCCCAAGGAAGATATATAAAAGGCCAATAAGCACATTTAAAAAATGTTTGACATGATCAGTCATTAGGGAAATGCAAATGAAAACCACAATGAGATAGCACTTTATACCCAGATGCCCAGAATTAATAAATCAAATAATAAGTATTCATGAGAACATACAGAATTGGAATCCTCATGCAGTACTACTGTGAATGCAAAATGATGCAGCCATAGATACACACAAAAGCTTGTACACAATTGTTTACAGCAGCATTGTTCATAACAGCCAAAATGTAGAAACAACCCAAATGTCAATCAACAGACAAGTGAATAAACAAAATGTGGTATATGTATACAATGGAATATTATTCAGCCATAAAAAGGAATGGTGTGTGGATGCATGCCACAACATGGCTAGGTCTTAAAAACCTTACGCTTTGGGAGGCCGAGGCAGGTGGATCACAAGGTCAGGAGATCGAGACTATCCTGGCTAACACGGTGAAACCCCATCTCTACTAAAAATACAAAAAATTAGCCAGGCATGGTGGTGTACACCTGTAGTCCCAGCTACTTGGGAGGCTGAGGCAGGAGAATGGCGTGAACCCGGGAGGCAGAGCTTGCAGTGAGCTGAGATCACGCCACTGCACTCCAGCCTGGGCAACAAAGCGAGACTCCATCTCAAAAAAAAAAAAAAAAAAAAAAAAAAAAAAACCCAAAAAACCCAAAAAACAAAAAACCTTATGCTAAGTGAAAGAAGTCAGTCATGAAAGATAAGACACTGTATTAATCCATTTATATGAAAGTCCAGGATAGGAAAATCTATAGATACAGAAAGTAGATCAGTGTTTCCTTAGCATTGAAGGTGTTGTGGGGAGTGTAGACAGGGGAATAAGCAGGTGGTAGGTAAAGGGTACAGGCTTTCTTTTCAAGGTTATGAAAATATTCTAAAACTTACTGTGGTGATGATCGCATGTATCTGTGAATATATTAAAAACTACTAAATTGTATGTCATATAAATTATATTTCACTAAATATGTTTAAAAAGAAAAGAAATTATACAGGGGCACGAGGTACAAACTGGAACTTTTTTTTTTTGCATCCTAGGCAAATTTGGATGCATTTTGACTCCTCTAGCCTCACCCAAGTGTCTGACCAACTACTTTCCACTCTTCTGGAGAAGGGCAGGTAGTGAGAAAGCCTGACCAGTTCTAATAGCTATCCTGTTTTGAAAGCCCAAGTAAAACAATATATCCTAATGAAGTAGCTAGAAAAATGTCTTCAAATGAGAAGAAATCATTTGTAGTCACTTAGTGATACTCCCATGCACAGTAGCCCCTAGGCTACTTTTAATACACCTATGAGCAGCACTGGCCCACCTAACAGGTAGCTTAAGCATGTGTTTAGAGTACACACAAATCCAGGTTTGGTTTTAATAAACTTTTCAAGAACTTTGCATTTACAAAACTATAGAAAGAAGCTACTTTCATATCAACATATGTATTATGCATCACTACCTGAAATCCAACAGAACTCAACATTGATATACTAGGTTTGGAAAGCTTAGTATGACTCTTACGTTAATTATAATATTCTCAATGCTGGGACCATTTACCATTCTTAATTTGGCCCCATAAAGGAAAAGGACAACAATAGTCAAACAACAATGCCGAAGCTTGGCATAGGCACAGACAGAAACTCACAGCAAGGACCAGTGATAATCAAAGACCAAAACAACATTCCCATTCCCCAGTTTCTCTCAGTGTAAGAATTTGGTATTTTCCAGAGATCTTCAGGGTGTGGGAGCCTCCAGTTAATTAGGATTCGGTGTCCCTACCCCCTCGAAGTCTGATTTGACTTTGCTTATGAAAATAAGCATATGTGCCTTTTTTGTTTTGGACAACTGATTTTGTGGAGTAAAGTTCATACTCGGTCTACTACCTATAGCCATCTCACTATGACTATAAGTGATATGGTTTAGTTTTGTGTTCCCACCCAAACCTCATCTTGAATTGTATTCCCCAGGTGTTAAGGGAGGAACCTGATGGGAAGTGACTGGATTATGTGGGCTGTCTCCCCACTGCTGTTCTCATGATAGTGAGTGAATTCTCATGAGATCCGATGGTTTTATAAATGGTAGTTTTTCCTGTGCTCTCATGCACTTCTCCTTCCTGCTGCCTTGGGAAGAAGGTGCCTTGTTTCCCCTTCACCTTCCACTGTGATTGTAAGTTTCCTGAGGCCTACCCAGCCATGCTGAACTGTGAGTCAGTTAAACCTTTTTCCTTTATAAATTACACTGTCTTGGGTAGTTCTTATAGCAATGTGAGAATGGACTAATACAGTAAGCTCAGCCTTTTGGCTTTCTCAACAGTCCAACTGGAGATTAGAATGGAAGATCCCTACCTGTGCTATCTGATCCCTACTTGTTTTAAGATGTTTCTAATCAAAAGAATGGATGTGCTCTTTTCCTTTTTTGGTAAATGGAAACGAAATCTGTAAATGTGAAAATTGTATAAGTGAATTCTGTAAAGAATGGAAACATTAAAAAGAACATGCTAACCAGATAATCATTTACATATACAAAAGACAGTTTTTAGTGAGTCCTTTCAGAAGGAAACATAGTTTGGTATTAGAATACACAGCTATCTTTCAATAAAACATGGTTAAAGCAATAGGTATGGTAAAAATTATTTCTATCACAAAGGTTTTAAATTGGGTTTTAAAATAACCATAATGTATACTGAAGAGTCTAGAAGGCAATTATTATTTATCCAACTCTGACATCTCAAAGAAGCATTTCAGCATCTGAACGGGCAGAATAACTTAGAGTATCACATAAATTCCAGCATCATTTATTCAAATCAAATATCCATTTTTAAATCAAGGGCAACTACTTCTTCATAAAAGAACTGTGTAATATATTACCTAGAAATGAGTGTTACATATTTATAACTCTGGCTGGTAAATCCCAGTCATACTATTATTATGCCATTAAACTGGAAATATATAGAGTTGAAAAGAGGAGTGATCATAATAAAAGCATTTTGTTCTGCACATAATACCTGAAATTCAATCTAATACAAATTCCAGATATCAGAAGTTTAATGTTTATGGTTTTTATTGAATAATCTCCTTTTTTGACTAAAGTCAATAAAAAGTCATCTCTGAACTTTGCAGTCAAGCTAGCAACCATTACATTAAACTACAAGGTCACAAAGATAAGAGTAAAATCGAAAGATCATCTTCTGATCCCTGCTAATTAATGTTTTAGTGTTTTTCTTCTCCATACCAAGACCAGTTTATTTAAATAATTTCACTATTGAAGTTTGACAAATGTTTTTTGTTAATGCATTTTTTACTTGCATATTCATATTGGATTTAAAGTCATTTCAAAGAAAATGATATTATCAAATAATGTTATAAATATGCTGGAAAGCTCTTTAGAGACAATTAAAATTTTTTGTGTTAAAGTACACATACATAAAATTTACCATTTTAACCATTTTTAAACATACAGTGCAATGGCATTAAGTATATTCATATTGTTATACAATCATCACCACCATTCACCTCTAGAACTTTTTCATTTTCTCAAACTGAAACTCACTCCATTAAGTAATATTTCCCCATTCCCTGCTCTCTTCATTGAGAAGAAAATTTAAATAACATGTTTTTCAAAACGTACACTCATAAGCTGGAATAACTCTCAAGCAGAAATCCTCAAAGGGCTCTAGTATTTCTGTTTTGCACTTTAGAAACAATGATTTAACATAGTCATTTGTTGAAATATTGCTGGCACTAGTGACACAAGCCATTTGTAGACATAACTGTGGATGTTACAGAGCAGTTATATATTTTGGGTTTTTGATTACACAATTATTAAATCTGTAAATATTAAAGAATAATTTCTTATATGATTGAATAATTCCTGCTTTCAACAAAAGATGCAGAATATATGTAAGGGGTGTGGCTATAAACAGTGCATGACACCCTGACCCACTTGACATGACAACCCTGATCCACTTGAGCAGGGAGTTTTCCTGTGTAATTTCCCTAAAGGTGGCTATACATTTATATGAGTTCATCTATACCTGCATATCACATATCCTCTGTTGGCAGTTGATGTCATACATTTGTGAGTAGATGAATACCAGAAATGGTGTATGAACAGGGAAATTCAATAACTGGCAGTAAAAACTAACTTAAGAAATAAATGAGGAAGAAAGAGTTGCTCATAAATGTCATATTGTTATATGATCATCACTACCATTCACCTCCAGAACTTTTGCATTTTCTCAAACTGCAACTCACTCCATTAAATAATAATTCCCCACTCCCTGCTGTCTTCATTGAGAAGAAAATTTAAATAACAGGTTTTCAAAACATACACACACACACACACACACACAAATACACACACACAAACAAAACAGGTCTTGCCAAAAAAAAGAAAGTCACCATTTTCATCAAAAAAGCCTCCAAAAAGCACCTTTTCCAAATGACTTTCCCTGAATGGAAGGAAGCATATATCTATCTGTCTTAAATGATCCTTCTCTGTTTGTACTCACTCCTCAAGTTCTGCAGCCCATGACTTCAAAATGTACCCTTGCGTTACGAACAAATCGCTGACTGTCCTCACAGGTCACATTTATTCCACTGGATCCACATTCCATTGCTTGTATGGTATGGAATCCTTTCCACCTAACTTTTCCAATGCCTGAGTATATACCATATTCATTCACCTTAGGTTTTACATCCTTATTCTCAAATCCAAACTGCCACATCAATATGCCATGTGCCAGGGACTCCCTGGCCTTGTGTAAATGTTGCTCTCTTTAATGTCATCTTTTGATCTTCAGATTATATATCTTTACCTAAAGAACCTGGAGGTGCTCAGAGATGATGGTAGAGAGTACAGTGCCATAGCAAAGAAAGACATGATTCGTCTTTGTGGAACGCTGAACAAATTCAATTTCAAGAATGGTAGAAATGATAAAGCAGAGACTATGTGTCCCAATTTTCAGAGTAAATTATGAGTGCCATTTTTACAATAAAGCTCATTCGTATTGGCCAGGCCCAGTGGCTCACGCCTGTAATCCCAGCACTTTGGGAGGCTGAGGCAGGTGGATCATGAGGTCAAGAGATTGAGACCATCCTGGTTTACAGTGAAACTCTGTCTCTACTAAAAATACATAAAATTAGCCGCACGTGGTGGCACGTGCTTGTAGTCCCAGCTACTCGGGAGTCTGAGGCAAGAGAATCACTTGAACCAGGAAGGCGGAAGTTGCAGTGAGCCGAGATGGCGCCACTGTACTTCAGCCTGGGCAACAGAGCGAGACTCCATCTCAAACAACAACAACAACAACAACAACAACAACAAAAACACTCATTGGTATCATTTATATCAGGTTTATTTTTCAGAACTAAAAATCATTACAATACAAACCACTATTAATTTTCTAATATTTTGTTAATATTGATAGAAAATTTTATAGGTCATACGCTTTGAAAGTCTCACATGCAGGTTAGACATCCTCCCCACCTGGCTTCTGGGAAGAATATCACCCAGTAATGAATACAAAACAATCCACTAAGAATAGCCAAGGAACGGATTCCCTGGAACTATTTTCTTTCTATGCTTCTCATCTTTCTTTCTATACATTCTTCTTAAGATGCAATTTATACGTTAACTCCAGAGTCCCGTTGTATTCTTAGACAATAATAACTAATGACTATTGAGAATACTAGTTTTCTTACATTAAACTGTTCATCTTCACAACAATCCTGTGTAGTAGAAACCATTATTCACATTTAATATACAGTGTAAAGAAAGCAAAAAAGATATTAAGAAGCTTACCCAAGTTCACCCAGACATTATCCAAAATCACTAGAAATGCCAGATCACACTCTTAATCACTAGTTTTAAATGTTAGTATTATTTTCCACATGTAAGTTGTTTTCATTTTTTATTTTACCATTTTTTAAAGATTCTAAAGAAGTGAACAGCATGCATATTGTTTCTCAGAAATGCCTGGCATTTGTTAGTAATGCCTGAGATTTCTGCCATCTCAGGTGCCTTTCCTGGGTACCTTGGACATTTCAATTCAGTAACTGGCATCTCAACAATGTTTTTAAAGCCAAAATCTGAAAATCCACTGGAAGTCATTCTGTCACACCTAGAAGGTACATCTCTAGCTCTTCCACATATAAAGGTATCCCATGGAAAGGAATGGGCACTCATCCAAGTATAAACTGTTTGTTCCATCCTCAGCCTCCCAGAGATAAATTCTTAGCTAAGAAATGTGAGTGAAAGCAGACAAATACCCGTTGTATCTAGCAGTACCCAAAGAGACCAGATTGCTGCTTCAAGAGACTTTTCACATTTTCATTTTTTAAAAGTGACATTCCTTGAATTAAGATGATTTTCATAATGTATTTCCAAATAAATCATACCCAAATTATTTTAAAATACACGCTAGTACAAATCTATCAATATTAATCTGTATTTTAAGACTTGAAATTCTGTGACTGTTTAAAATAATTCCATCAAAATAGAAAACAATCAGATTATTTTAAGTACTTTATTTCAATTTATAGCTATTAATATTATTAATATAGACACTAGAAAATTTGTGGGTAAAAGGCAGGCTTGCTTTATCAATAAATTCATTTAGAGTCATCTGGACTCATTTATTGAAGAGCGATCCAGGTGCTAAACAAGTGCGGTTACAAAACTCAGGAAAATTGTTATTACTAGAGCCTTGGTCCAAGACATTTTATGACAAATATCAAAACTAGATTTGGGTATTGTATGTGATGTGCTTATCAAATAATGAGACTGGTTCCTGTAAGATACACAAACACAGACTAGTCTCCTTAGGTTACAGTGACACCACATAAACAAAAACAAAAGTATTCAAAAACAGTTATTTATGGGACAATTTCCATTAAATATAGTTAAGATGGGTTAAGTATGAGTCTGAAATTAGGCCAATGGGGCAAAAATAAGTAATTGCTTGGTAAATAGAATTTTTATTGCTTTTATGTTTTGAGGGATGGAGACTCTTGGTGTTATCTGTGATTCTGCTCTTTCTCTCACATCCCATGTCTGTACCATAAACAAACATCTTCAAAAGGAATCCACAATTAAGTCATTCACTGTCACTCTCACTGCCACCATCTTGGTTCTGATAACAAAACCTTCTGTATGAATGATTGCAATAGCCTAACTGTTCACCTTCAGCCTCTTTTCAACACAGTAGCCAGGAAGATTCTGTTAAAAAGAAAGCCATATTATAACCTCGGCTCTTCTTTTTAGCCAGGGCAAAGGCCAAAGTTCTAACAATGCTATAGCCATCTGGCTTGCTACCTGCACTCTGATTTCATCTACTCGCTCTCTAGTTCTCTCTGAAGCAGCACCACTAGCCTCTTTGCTCCTCCTCTAACCTATCTCATATGCACCTGCCTCAAGACCTCAGCACTTACTCTTTTCTCATCTTAGAATGCACTTCCCCAGAAACTGCATCACTAGCTTCCTCTCTAAAGGAAACAGGCTTGCCTTCCCAGCGTATCTAAACTATCAACCCCACTCTTTCAACATACACACACTTCAAAACCCTCTTCCCTACTTTATTTTCTTTCCTTAGTACTCATCGCTCTTTAACATAGTATACATGTCATTTATTTACCTTGTATATTGTCTGTCTCCTCATTAAAATGTCAGGTCCAGGAGCTTTTGTTCACTACTTTCCAATACTTATAACAGTGTCTGGCATATAGTAGGTGCTCAATCTGCTTTTGTTAAATGGAATGAACTAAAGAATGAGCAAATTCAAACTGTAAACACAGTTTACATTAAAGGTCATATCTTCTTCCATCCTTCCTTGTTTCTGGTTTCCAAAGACTTACCAAACATTTGTTTCCAAGACTTTGGTATTGGGTTTACCATCTTTCTCAGCATCCACAAAACCATCAGTATCCTACGTGATTTCAACATCCACATGGGCAGCCCATTTGTTACTCCCAGGTCCTTTATTGAAGAAAAATTTGAGGAATTTCAGAGACTCAACTTCACCTCACCTATCTGTTCTCAAGATCACCTGGGGCTGTGGTGACCCCTAGAAACTTTTGTTCTTTTCTCTTTTACCTCATCTTCCTATTCTTTTTCTTAGACACTATGCATGTTCTTTGACCTCAGTAAGAGAAATGAAGAAGATGAAACAGACCAAGGGTTAGCACACTTTGTCTATAACAGACTAGAGAGCAAATATCTTAAGCTTTGCCAACCTATTGTTGCAACTACTCAATTCTGCCATTCTAGTGCAAAATCAGCCACAGAGGATGAATGATGAATACTAAACCAATAGGCAAGTCTGTTCCAATAAACCTGATGTACATACATAAGCAGTGGGTTGAGTTTCGCACATAGGACATAGTTTGGTGACCCCTGAAATAGATCATGTTCTTCCCCCTCTCTGTCCCCTTTCTCCTTATCTATTGATTCTTAATCCTCCTTTTAGTCCCTACCTCCAGCATTCTTTCATTGTATAGCAGATGCTCCTGAAAGCAATAAGTTAACCCTAAGAATGGCCCTATGATATAAAAAGAATGTGTATTTGTAATTCCAAGCAAAAAAGTCTGGAAGTGGCCAACCCAGAGATTCATTTCTTATTTATGGGGAACACCATACCTCAGTTGATCCCATTGAATTCAGTCTGTACAAAGGATCAAGGCCCCTTTTTGGGTTAAATGAAGGTTACCAGGTAAACGTTTTGCTAGGGAGAGGATGCTAAGTGAAAATGTCATATAAACTGCATTTTTGTTGTTGTTGTTGTTGTTGTTGTTGTAAACAAGCGGTAGCAGTTCCCCTACCCACCTCACTGCCACTGGAGTGCCCTGTATGTAAGTCCCCTCAATAAACACTGGGTCCTCTTGACCATGGTGCCATCCCTATTTGAAGTCAATAGGGGTTTGGCATAACAATTGGCACGACAACTAGGGCGTTAAAGAAAATCCCATGAGCATCAAGATGATGGGATTGGGGAAGGGGAAATCCATGGGAGAAATCCTGGGTTGGTCATCCATGTCTACGTAGGGCCCTATCTCTGTCCCCTTTCCACCCATCAAGGACAACAACCACTTTCCGTGATGGATGGTTCCCACCACATGAGTACAGGGATGCCCTGAAAACACTGAAGGTTCAGAAAGAGCTGTTACAGGGGTTGAAACTGACTGAGCAAGGGTCAGATGCCTGAGCACTGGCAACTGCAGTTCACTGGCTGTTTTTGACTATACTCTGAGCAGCCACTGAGGCTGAGCTTGCAGCATAGGTGGGGGTTTGTCAGTTACGAGATGAGCTATGACTAAAAAGAGATGCCAGATTAGCTCAGGCGGAAACATCAGAGACCTTGCTGTCTCGCCTATGGACACAGGATGAGAAAATGGAGTCCCTGGCTTGTTGGGTAGCCTATTTGAAGGGCTGCTGACCCCCACACCAATGAGTTAGGGCTATTATGACTAAATCATCCTGGGACCACAAGACCCCTGGGATCCCCATCGAGTGCTATCAGTGGGGAGAAGAGTAAGGGAGGAGATGAGCCGATAAAGGTTCCTGTCCTCTCTGCACGTCCAATAGTCACCATCAAGATAAAAGCCGATCAACTGCACTCACAGGGGGTAACTCCATAAGACTTGTCCCCATCTGCAAGATGGCAGCACACTACAATGCAGTACTGCATGGCTGTGGAATTAGTGGAGCTGGGAAATAGGTTCAGGCAGAAGGGAAGAGAGTCTACGGTGGTGGCTTCTCCATCTATGGGACATGGCGGAAGAGAGTATTGTACTCTCCAGACTCAAGATGAGTTAAAATGGCATCCATCACAAACCACCTGGCCCTGAGGAAGCACCTCTATGATGCCAATAATGAGGACTGGCCATCTCCTTCTTAGCTGAGTGGCTGTGGGCTGCAAGGAAGCCTGGCCAAATGAGGGCAACGTCCTCATGTCTCCTGTGCAATTACAGACTATGGAGGAATTGCAGGGCATCCTCCAAGAATTAGAGATGAAGCATGCTGTCTATGCTGGGCATTACCAAGGTCCACTGAGCTTTTCAATGCCTGCATGAAAGACACTTAGTTGGCACCCAACCAATGGTATAGTTCATCAGTGTCTATCCCCTAAGTCCCCTGGTAGGACAGCCACTGTCTTGGGCAGCCCAAGCAGCCCCCAACTTAGGGGAAATGGAGAAATTATACATAGGCACACAGTACATGCTGCCAGGAAGAAAGACGAAGGAGCCAAAGGAAAGGAGACAGCTAAGGGACCCACCAGGGTGGTCTGGCAACAAATGTGGTATAACCTGGTAGTGGCAGAGACACCTGCTGAGAAAATAGATAAACAGCCTAAAGCTGTTCTGGTCAGACTGGGGCAGAAGCTCAAGCCAGAACAGTGGATCACTAAGGAGCCTCAAGTTCAGCCCACTACCCCTTCTGCAGAGGAATAGCAGGCACCAACATCATTAGACTAGGATGAAGGTCAAGGCTCCAGAATCTTGACAAGAGCAGTGGTGGCCAGGGTGTCCAGGGACCAGAGGCCACAGGTGGAACTAGCTACATAGTGGTCACCTAAGAATAGGCAGATTGTGCATGCCCTACTGGATACTGAAGCTGATATGGTTTGGCTCTGTGTCCCCACCCAAATCTCATCTCAAACTGTAACCCCCATAATCCCCACATGTCAAGGGAGGGACCTGGTAGGAGGTGATTGGATCACAGGGGTGGTTTCCCCCATGCTGTTCTCTTGATAGTGAGTGTTTGGCAATGCCTCCTTGACACGCTCTCCTCTCTCCTGCTGCCTTGTGAAGAAAGTACTTGCTTCTTCTTTGTCTTCCACTATGATTGTTTCCGGAGGCCTCCCCAGCCATGTGGAACTGTGAGTCAATTAAACCTGTTTCCTTTATAAATTACCCAGTCTCAGTTAGTATCTTTATAGCAAGCAATGTGAAAACAGACTAATACAAGAGCCGAATGCACTCTCACACATGGTGACATTCATCATCAGTTCCAAGGGCCTATAACAGCAATAGATGGTTAGGGAGGGTAGCCATGATCAACAAGTTCAACTAGCATTATAAGTGGGAAGACTGCTACCAAAACTCTATTTAGTATACATGGCTCCCATCTTGGAATACCTCTTGGAATCGATAACTTATCAAGCCTGACCCTCTAAACAATGGGCCTGGGAATTCGACTGAGAGTTAGGATAGTGAAGCTTGGGATCAGGGAAATGTGAAACAGACACTGTGGTACAGCTGCTAGTTCCATGGTGAAGAGTGGCACTGAAACAATACCAATACTCACTGCCAGGTACATGAGGGGGCATGATGGAATTACAAGGATTGTTAAGAATTTAGGCATTATAGGGCCAGCACATACCCCACACAAAACAGCCCTGTATGGCCCCTGTGGAAGCCTGATGGGACGTGAAGAACAATAGTAGATTACAGGGAATTAAATAAGGTGGTCTCTCCAGTGTGTGCAGCTGTTTTCAGTATTGCCTCCCTTCTGATGATAAGAGAGGCATTTGGCACATACCATTTTGTTGTAGATTTAGCCAATGCCTTCTTCAGCATCCCCCTTGCCCCAGAGAGTGAAAACCAATTTGCATTCACCTGGGAAGGAGAACAGTGAATCTTTATCATCTTGCCCCAGGAATATTTACATAGTCCCCACTATCTGTCTTAGCCTAGCGGCCACAGATCTCAGTGGATGAACCAACCTGCCTGGGTTTGTGTTTCCATTACACTGATGATATCGTGCTAACTTCTGAGTCTTTTTCCAGCTTACAAACTGCAGTCCCCACCTTGCTGTCTCACTTGGTCAGTGAGACTAATGTTGTTCTGTCTGCCATTATGGATAAGGTATAGGCCTTCTTTAAGGGACTCACCATGTGGCCACTGCAATAGGAAGCTCAGGATTGTAGAACTGAATGGTAGCAGGGCACCCCCTTTGAGGTGCTGACACATGGAATGACATTCCCCATCATATTCGGGGCATGCATATAACGATCTACCATGAGGATGCCCACACTGCATCTACACCACCTGGAAATCAACAGGCAGACGAGCTAGCTGCATATGTCCCCACAGATGTGGCCCGTTGGCTACATAAGATAACACCGGGGACAATGTACCCTTTGAGCCATAGTGAAGAACTGGGGCCTGCTACTACTGAATAAAAACATAGTACGTGTCTGACAGCAATGTCCTGCTTGTGCACAGGAATGCCTCCAGGCCCTTGCCACATGATAGGCACAGATCGCTTGGGGCCAGAGTCCAGTGCAACAGTGGCGGGGAGACTACATGGAACCTTTGCCTGTACCTGATTGGTATGCCTTGACTTGTGTGGACACCTGCACAGGGCTACTGCAGGCATATCCCAGCAAGTATGCCACACAGCAAAGTACCACAGTAGGACTAGTGCGGCTGTATGTGACCTATGGCATCCCCACAGATTTTGACAGTAATTAGGGCTTGCACTTTACCATACACAAAGTGCAAGAATGGAAGGAGGCCCTGGATATCCACTGATGTTTCCACCTGCCATACAATCCTACAGCGGCCAAGCTGATTGAATGGATGAATGGACTGTTGATGCAATGACTCTGGAGGAGATGTGTTCTCTGGCTCTGTGGACATGCCACTTACCAGCAGCTACTTGTACCCTGGATGAACATGTATGTCTCATCACCCCAGTACTTACACTCTCCTGACACAAGGACTGGATACCACCATTGGGATCCAGGTAGACAATGTGAGGGACAGTATACCTTTGCCCAACCTGGGACTCAAGGAAACCTCTATCGCCCTTGCCACAGGACTACCTACCGGGGAGCACAGCATTACATGGCCCTGGAAATAGCAAACCATTCCCCAGTCGTTTGATATTTCCACTCCATGGAGGAAGGGCCTAGAACAGAATATACAGATTGCATCTATTTTACATCCGACTCCCCCTCATACTTTTAAAATAATGAATGTTAGTCCTCCCTTGTACAAGAGGACTGTCATCCTCCTATTACGGAACATTTTAATATCTCCAATGTCTTACTCTGTCCTCCTGCCATGTGCTGCAGAGGGCGGGGGGGGGGGGGGGGGGGCAGTCCATTTGGTATTGTAATGCAGGCACCAGGCTACTACCGGGGTGGTGGTCTCAAAATGACAGAACTTCTTGTGACTTGTTAAATGGCCATAACTTGCCCTTTCTTGTACCCACTAAACATCTCTCCTTCCACCCACAGACGGTGTGGTGTGCAGCAAACCTCTTCACTGACTGAGCAAAGGTGCCAGTCTCTCCCTAGAACAAACAGACTGTTGTGTCTGCAGAGAGCTGCCCCTCTCTTCCACCACAGGCCTGCTCCAAGCAGCTCACCTGAGTACCTGGAGCCACTTCTGTACTTGGTATAATGACGCTCATTCATTTCCCTTTAGTGACAATTGCACCTCATGTAGTGAGTTTCCCACCATCAACAAGATGAGACAACATCTTTTCCTCCTAGTATGGAAGCAAGTTAATGTTACCCCCACTGTGGGGTAGGCTGTACATGATGGGATAGGGTGGATAATGGCAGAGCAGATACAGGTAGTGGGTTGTGCACCACTCTTAGCAAAATCGCATGGCCCTGGACATCTTAACTGCTGCCCAGATGGAACCTGAGCATTAATTAAAACCAAATGTGACGTATCTGTCACTGATTTACTCTCACAATGTAACCCAAGCCATGCAGGCCCTAGGTATATGTATTCCTGCTATAGAATCTCTGTCTTACACCCCTATAACCATGTGGTTTAATCAATTCCCCAACACTTGGCAAAACTTTCCAAGACTGTTATTATATATGTTTTTTTTTTTTTTTCTGTTGTAGTTTGTATTGCTGCTGCAGTGTCTAACTGCAGTGCTCCTCTTTATATACCTGGCCCCAGGGAAATAGTGGAAGAATGACATGATAAGAATGTGAGGTCCATTCGAGGGTATGCTGGGGTGGAATGTATGGCAGATGTACCTGATAGCAAGAGTTTAACTTAAGCATATGCTGAGAATGACTCTATGGTATAAAAAGAATGTGTGTTCAGAATCCAAGCTAAAGAATCTGGGAGTGGCCAACCCAGGGACTCATTCCGTATTTATCAGGAACATCTGAATCCTGGCCCATCCCATGGAACGCAGGCTATAGAGGGAATCAAGGCCCTTTATTTGGGTTAAATGAAGGTTGCCAGGTAGACGTTGCTAGGGGGAGGATGCTCAGTGAAAATGGTATATAAATTGCATTTTTCAAAATAAGTGGTAGCAGTTCTGTTCCCTAGTACAAAAATGCTATATAAACTGCATTTTTTTAAATGAGCGGTAGCAGTTCTCTTCAGTCTACTGCAAAAATGCTATATAAACTGCATGGTTTTTTTTCTTGTTTGTTTTTTGTTTGTTTGTTTGTTTTGCAAGTGGTAGCAGTTCTGTTCAGCCTACTTCCACTGGACTGCCATGTATGTAAGTCCCCTTGATAAACTCTATGTTTTGGTTGCTGGCTCTTGGTCCCTTCTTTGGCCTCTCAAACATGATGCCATTCCTATTGAAGTCAATAGGGGCCTGGCATGACACTCATCAACATGGATAACTCTAGTGATACACTATCTTTGGGCAACATTCACAGAAAAATTTATATCTTACACTAATTCAACTATTACATTCTCTACTTCTGAGTTGCTAAGTTTTGTTGGAGAAAATTATTCTTTCTCCCACTGATAATAGTATGATTTCAAGTCTCCAATCCCCAATCTTCAACATTTCATAGTAAACTTTCTACATTTTCTTAATCCATGTTCTGTTCAATATTCCCTGGTAGCAACTTCAAACCATTTCCACTTTTCTCAAGAATTCTACCCTACTACTAGCCTCCTTGTTCATACACAAAACAGAATATGTTAAAACTCCCTAAGCATCCTAAAGTGAGTAGCACTATCCACAACCAGTTACGTAAGCCTGAAACACAGACACCATCCTTGATATCTCCTCTTTTCACCATGCCTCTCATCTTCTGCTTCACTATGCTCTTGCTCTTTTGTTTCTCTAATCTGTCTTGAATTTGTCCCTTTCCATTTCCACCACCATGAGTGTAGTTTCATCCAGGTACTCACTGCTCAGAGTGAGATCTCAGGACAAGAATCGCCAGCATCACTGAGGGCTTGTTAGAAAGGCAGATTCTCAGGCTTTGTATCTAATGTACTAAATCAGAATTTGCACTTCAACAAGACCCCCATATGCTTTATAGGAACACTAAAGTTTGAGAAGCATCTCTCCTAATAATCTCCTAACTTTTCTTGCCCTTCCTTCAATCCATTGTGTAGACAGTCCTCAACTTATAATGGCTTGGTTTATTAACACAACATTTAGACTTTATAATGGTGTAAAGTGAATCATATTCAATAAAAGTCATACTTCAAATTTTGACTTTTGATCTTTTTCTGGACTAGTAACATGCAGCACTATACCCTCTCGTGAGGCTGGGCAACACCAGTGAGCCACAGCATACTGTCAACCATGTGATCAGGAGGGTAAACAACCCACACTCCACAGTGGACTGTGTCGCCAGATTTTGCCCAACTGTAGGCTAATAAAAGTGTTTTGAGCATATTTAAGGTAGGCTAGGCTAAGCTCTGATGTTCAGTAAGTTAGGTGTATTAAATGCATTTTCAACTTACAATATTTTCACCTAAAGATGGGTTTATGGGGACACAACCTCATCCTAAATCAAGGAGCATTTATATTTTCAAGAGTGGAAAATAGGATAAATGCATTGGATGAAATGGAATTAGTTCTTACCTATATTCACCTCTCCTACATCATTTCTGACTCCTGTTCCTCTCTCTCTCGGCTCCAGTCACGATGGCCTTCTTTAGTTCTTCAAATACATCATCACACTTTCTCCTTTTGCTTAAAATGCTCATTTCTTTTTTCAACTAGTTAACTCCTATTTAATCTTCAATCTCAGCTAATTTCCTCTCTGACCACTATAACTGTTCCCTCCCCCCATAAGCTAGACTCATTCTCCCTGCTATTTATTCTAATTTGTCCCTAGGTGCTTCATTCACAGTACCTATCACATAATTGTATGATTATTTTTTATTAATATCGGTTGCACCCATTTCACTGTAAGCTCCATCAGGGCAAGGTCCCAAATCTGCTTTACTTACCATGTATCTCCAGTGCCTCACATAAGGCTTGGCACAAAATAGGTTCTCAATAAATATTAATGATTGGCTGAATAAATGCATGTTATAAAAGAAATGCCTCTGGTTGGGTAAGGAATGGGATTAGATGAATTCTAAGTGTTACCTAAAACACTGAGCTGTGTGTTTCTTGCTTAACTCATACATCTTTATATTGGTCCACTCACAGTGTAATAATTTTCTTGTAATTCCAGTCCCCTATTTTTGTCCTATAAAAGGTTAGGACACACTAATTTTCTTAATAATCTAGCCTCCAGAATAGAGATCATAAAATAATATTCCTTGATAAATACTTACCATGCCAGGAAAGGTTCTAAGCAAAATGGGTACAGTGGTAAACATATGAATATTGGAAATTCAAGCAAAATGCCAAGTCAGTTTACTTCACCCTGCAGAGAGCCACGCCCAGTTAGACAAACCTATGAAGAACCAAGCTACTTAGAAAGTCTAAAGCATAGGAGGAGGAATAGGAAGGACCATGGAAGAATTAAGGGGCGGGAATAATACTACTACAAATAATAACAATAACAATGACCATAGTTAATATTTATTGAATACATGTGCCAACTTCTGTTATTACAGCAACATTATCTCAGTTAATTCCATGACACCTTCATAAGCAAGAACTATTGTTATTCCCATTACATATACACGGCAACTGAGGCAAAGAGCTCTTAAGTTACTTACCGAAGAATATCCAATAAGTAGGTGGTAGAGTTAGGGTTTAAACTCAGCAGTCAGCTTTATTTTCCACCATGCAATGCCCACTTAACAAAGGAGACAGTTTAGGAAAGGCAGATTTGGGCAAGTGTTTTATTATACAATAAAAAGGCTGTGGGATCAAAAGCTCTGGCTATTAAAACGGTTAGGGTAACAGCCAGAAGTATCACCCTTAGGAAGGTTAAAATTTAGGACAACATCTATGATCCTTCCCAAACCTTAAACATTCATGCTTTTAAAAAGAATTTCCTGGCCAGGCATGGTGGCTCACGCCTATAATCCCAGCACTTTGGGATGGGGAGGCGTGCGGATCACCTGTGGTCAGGAGTTCAAGACCAACTTGGTCAACATGGTGAAAACCTATCTCTACTAAAACAACAAAAAAATTAGCCAGGTGTGGTGGCACATGCCTGTAATCCAGCTACTCAGGAGGCTGAGGCACAAGAATCATTTGAGCCCGGGAGGCAGAGACTGCTGTGCGCTGAGCAGCACCACTGCACTCCAGGCTGGGTAACAAAGCGAGACTCTGTCTCAAAAGAAAAAAAAAAAGTTTCCTGAATGTAGAACTGTTCTAATGCTGGCAGTTTTATCTCCCACATCTGTCAAAAATTTTCCTGTTTATACCTACCCCCAAACCATGCACATCCAAGTCATCCATTATTGCTGACAAAATTAAACACATATATACACATGCAAGCCATTAAGACAAATAACCTCACTCACTACAAATAACCTAATTCTAACTCTCAGGAGAATAAGGATAACTTTTATGTGATAATAGCTCATGCCAAATCCTGTACTTCTTGGTACCACTTGAACGTGCTGCTAAACTGGCCACATCCCCCCATTGTAGGTGATGACTTCCAAATTCATATCTCACTTGGAACCACTGATAATCCCAGAATCCACACCCTACCTCTGACTTCCTAACTTCCAGATGTTTGCTCTTTAGTTTAAATGTCTAACATGTCATATACAGACTAAACAACCACAAACCACAGATTTCTTCACAATCATAAGATTTAGAAGTGTGTTTGCATCAGGATTGTAGGTAGCTCCAGAAAAAGGGATTTACTGAGAAAGCACTGGGACCAAAAATCACATGTACAGCTGGTTCCATGAGTTAAGAATGTATGCTAATGAATACCCCATACCTAGAACTTTATCATCAGTTCAGAGTCTACTGCAGTCAACGTGTAATAAAATCTAGGACATATGAACACAATTTCTTTGCCCTGTGTGATAAAATATTAAATTAAGGTTGATATATGCAAAATGCCCTTTTACTTTAGGATTGGTAAATTAATATTTACCCATTATAAAATAATGATAAATACCCATCATAAATAAATATTAAACTATTAAATAATGTTAAATAAATATTAAGTTTTACTTTATGATGAGTAAATGATGACTATTCATTATTTCCCTATCATAAAGTAATGACAAATACCCATCATAAATAAATATATATTATTAAATTTTGCTTTTATTCTTGATTTCATTAAAAATGAGGGAGTGGTATGCCCATTTAAATAATTTATGCCTGTATTTTGTCTGCTTTTCAATATCGTTGAATTCTATGGCCCATAATAGCTACATAATGCAATGCAAGGCATAATAAGGACCACCTCAAACATTTTGTCTAACACCTCATCAATCCTAACAAACACATGATTTTGTTAAGTTAAATGGGTTGTGTTCATCTTGCTTTTGAGGGGTTGCATTTGGAGACATCAGTCACTATTTTTTTTATGCTTACCAAATTCACCTAAATAACTGTGCCAGTCAATGCTCTAGTGACAAACACACCCAGAGAAAAGGTTTAAGTGAGAGGAGAGTCATCGTGAAATTCTCATTTTGGCTTAAATAATGGTTTTCATAATAGAGTAGGTCATATTTTTTCATTCTTAAAATCCCAGTTGTGAAGAAATATGTCTTCAATAAATCTCACATGCTTATAAAACTCTGTGTAATCCCTGATCTATTTTCCATTTTATGTTGCAGTTCTATTACAGGGTAATCTAGACAGTTTCCATATTTTCTTGGGAAAATGCTTTAGAGGCACTAAAAAAATCCTGAGTTAGATTATGTTCAGTACATAAAAATGTTGCATATAAATTATGTATCTGCTTTACTTAAAACTCGTGTAACAAACAGTATATTCCAAAGATATCTTGCCCCTCTTATTCCACAGTCTCTTCTAGAACCTTTAATTCAAAAGGTAGTCTAATTCATCTCCTTTTTATTCTGGGTGAATTGGCAAGTTGCTTTTAACCAACAGAATGTGGTAACAGTGGCAGTGAATGTCTTTCTGAGGGTAGGTCATTAAAGGTGATGAAGCTGACATATAAGCTGAAACACGTTGGCTTGGACCCCTGAGCCACCGTATTAACAATCAGATTCTCCTAAGGCCACCATGCAGTAAGGAAGGTCACACCAGCCTGTATGAAGAGACCACATAGCTGACGACCTGAGCAAAGACAGAGAGCTGCCCAGCTTGTTTCCAGCTGTTCTAGCACCAGCTACTGCCTACCTGTAACCATATGTCAGCCTCTGAGTCTGAACTGCCCAGCTGAATTTTTCTTGAATTACTGACCCACAGATATTCTGAGATATGATTAAATGACTGCTGCACATTAAGCTACAAAGTTTTGGGGTACTCTGTTATGCATCAATGGTAATTGGGAAAAAACTGTTTACATTTTTAGGCCCTCAAAATGAATATTCAAAAAAACTAGACCAAAAGTAGAAATGTTCATATAAAATATGAAATAAAAAATTATTTCCAAGTGACTGCTTATTTTCTCATAGCAAGAAAGTTTCCATTTTTGGCTTCCATGAACATGAACAAAGACAAACAAATATATACATTCTAAAGCTTAAACTTTTGAGGAGGTAAACACCAATTTTCTTGAGATTTTATGTAAATATTTTCCCCTTCCTAACAGCACCACTTCTACCTTGTTCTGCCAAGATAGACTGATAGATGGAGCAAGGGAGGGAGGGAGGGACAGACAGAAGGAGAGAATAAGAAAGTATGGCTGGGCACAGTGGCTCATACCTGTAATCCTAACATTTTGGGATGCCAAGGTGGGAGGATTACTTGAGCCCTGGAGTTTGAGACCAGTCTGGGGAACACAGTGAGACCCTATTTCTACAAATTATTTTTTAGAAGCTAGCCAGGCTTGGTGGTATACTCCTGTAGTCTCAGCTATTGAGAGGTGGAGGATCAACTGAGCCCAGGAGCTTGAGGCTGCAGTGAGCCGTTGTCATGCCATGACCCCCCTGCCTGGGTGACAGAGTGAGACCCTGTCTCAAACAAATAAACAAACAAAAACCTTCTCATGATAGTTTTAACTCTTGCTGAGTTGTTTCCTACCTCTCATTATACTTACAAAAACAATTATGAGGATGAGGAAAGGGAAAAGCATAGGACATCATACGCAATTTGTTATTACACTGCATGTAATTATTTATTACATCATAAGTTATTTGTTATTAGCTGTTTTTACTTGCATAAAAGTATTGGAATCCTTGAAAGTGACTTTTCCTTACAGAAATTAATATTGTCATCTGAAGACATTTTTGCTACTAAATTTCTTGGCAAACAGGTTTCTCATTAGGTAGCTTAATGTTTATGCTATGCTGAGCCAATGACATTCATAATATCTCATTTAGTAAATCCTGAATTAATGAAATGTTATTATTCTACCAACATTTTAAAAAGAATATGATACGAAGCATCAGTATTTCTTAAGAATAATCTTTACTATTATAAAGGATATTGTTCTTTAATGTAGAAAACATTTATCTAAGATTTTATTTATCCACAAGCATGTTGACACATCAATAATGAGAATTTTAGCTTCACTTGTTTTAAATACTGGGTCTTAAACTAGTTCAACCATTGTGTAAGACAGTGTGGCGATTCATCAAGGAACTAGAACTAGAAATATCATTTGACCCAGCCATCCCATTACTGGGTATATACTCAAAGGATTATAAATCGTGCTGCTATAAAGACACATGCACACGTATGTTTATTGTAACACTATTCACAATAGCAAAGACTTGGAACCAACCCAAATGTCCATCAATGATGGACTGGATTAAGAAAATGTGGCACATATATGCCATGGAATACTATGCAGCTATAAAAAAGGATGAGTTCGTGTCCTTTGTAGGGACACGGATGCACCTGGAAACCATCATTCTCAGCAAACTATCAAGAACAGAAAACCAAACACTGCATGTTCTCACTCATAGGTGGGAATTGAACAATGAGAACACTTGGACACAGGAAGGGGAACATCACACACCTCGGCCTGTCATGGGGAGGAGGAGTGCATAAGGATAGCATTAGGAGATATATCTAATGTAAATGATGAGTTGATGGGTGCAGCACACCAACATGGCACATGCATACATATGTAACAAACCTGCACGTTGTGCACATGTACCATAGAACTTAAGTATAATAAAGTGTTTTCCTTACTTTATAATCACTGATATATATTATCATAAAGGTATATATGATCATATATATCTTTATGGCTTATATCTTACATATTATAATCATATATACAAAATCACATATTATCATAAAGATATATATATTTCTTCCAGCATATTCCTTACTTTATGATCAAAGATAAATAATCATATATAACTTTATATATTATATACAACCATTATATATATTATCATATTTTTATATATTATCATAAAGATATATATACATATACATTTCTTCCAGTATAGGATGATTCTAACATCTGTACTTTGAGCTATACTTAAATGTACTACTTTTACAGTTCAGTACACACTAAATCATCAAATTAAACATTGAGAATTATGAATGCCTGGCTTTTAAATGACTCCTTCTATATATATTGTTCCTTTACAAATTTCTACTTTCGGCCAAGTGTGGTGCCTCATGTCTGTAATCACAGCACTTTGGTAGGCCGAGATGAGAGGATTACTTAGGCCAGGACTTCGAGAACAGCCTGGTCAACAGAGTGAGATCTGTATCTATTAACAACAACAACAACAAAAAGCCAAATTTCTATTTTCATTTTAAAGGTAATCACTCATAGAAGCAGACAACAGAAGGGGAAGACAATGAGAAGATTACAAATTTACTCCCACTTTAAAACTCTGTGTGTGTGTAGGGGGGTGTGTGTGTATGTGTGTGGAGATATATATATATATATATATATATATATATATATTTTATTTTTTTTAAATAATTAACCTGATCTTCCTCAGGAATCCTCCTCACAAGCCAGCTTATCATGAACTGCCAGGAACTTCCGCATGTCTTGCCCTCCTAACCATACCATGCCACCATTTTCAGTCTCCTAAGTTTCTATATTTTGCCCATGGACAACCTAGTCTAGTAAGTCTCCCCTTCTTGCCTCCACCCATGAGCCCACCCGAAGTTTCAAAGGACATCCAGGGTAAACATCCATTGTTTTCTGGCCTTCCTATTAACCTATTTAAGATGATCATTCCTATTGCATGAGCCGACCAAGGTGGAGAGGAGGCAATCACAATACCTATGAAGCCTTCGCCACCTTTAACTTAACCTGTTTCTTGCAGTGCTCACTGTACCCAGGTGAAAGGTGTAGTTTCTCCACCTCCTCTTTCATTATATATCCATAACAAATACATCATGTTCCCTCTTTGTAAGGTGACACTTTGCACTGTGTTTTCCCCAGGGGCTATAATGGCAGATGAAGGACAAGGAAATACTAGCTTACTAACATCTGAGCTTCAAGAAGGGATGACCAAAGCTATTGGTAAATATACGGGCTGCATTGCCCACTTGGTATGACCAGCAGTGGCTTGGGTTCAGATTAACTTTCATACAGGAAATGATAGATTTTTTAACTGCCACCAGGTTTGCTGAGAAAGATACAGCAATGGGAACAGCATGTTAACATGATAGCATCAAATACGTCTTCAATAGATGTTCTTGCAGCAGCCTAGCTATTGCTTTCCTGATCCTAAAAATATATACTCAACTGAATTTTAAGAAATGTGATCTCACAAATGCATGCAGGCTACTCTGACATAAGGAAGCTTCATACATGAAGGGGATCATATCTTCTAATTACCTGTGAATATGTTTTCCAAGTCACTCCAAGGTACACACTCAGTTAAGAGGGAACCATCCAAAGAAGCTAAGGTTATATTTTCTTCAACAGATTTTCACATATTTGTAATCAGATGAGCTCCCAGGTCTGTATATTAATTAACAGTTCTCTTAGTCCTAATCAGGAGTTGTTTTCACAGTAAACAATATTGAACAGAGCTAATGTTCCACATTTATCTCAAATAAGTATGTTCCTAAGGAAACAACATTGGGAGAGGGTAAAGCAAAGGTCATCACATGCAAAACAGATTTAGGCTTGATAATGCCTTCTCTCAAAGGGTAAATCCAAAAACATATCAAAAATTTAAAATAGTGATAATAATGCCTTATTTTGGGGAGAAATAGCCTGAAATTAAAACATCTGGAGTACCTACCAAAAGAATACATTTAGAATAAAAACTTCCAAATATGTAGAAAGCCGAAATGAAATTTTAAGAACAGACAAAGGCATCCAAAAGCATGACAAAGGAGGAGAGGAAAGGAAAGCAGGGGAGAGGGGAGAGAAAGAGGGGAGGGGAAAGGAAAGGAGAGCAGGGGAGAGGGGAGGGGAGAGGAAAGGAGAGCAGGGAAGAGGGGAGAGAAGGAGGGGAGGGGAAGAGAAGGGGAGGGGAAGAGAAGGGGAGGGGATGGGAGGGGAGGAAAGGGGAGGAGAGGGACGGAGGAAAGAAGGGAAAGAGAAAACACATAAGATTGTAGAAGAGAAATCCAAGTGTATCAATTATCTCTATAAGCATAAATGGACTCAACTGTTTGGATTCAATTCAAAATAAATATTAGGTTAAATATAAAAAATAAAAACATAACAAAATTATATGCTCTTTATAAGAAATATAAAAGAAAATACTAAAGAACCTTTAAGTAGTTTCATTATTATTATTACAGAGAGAGTCTTGCTCTGACATGCAGGCTGGAATGCGGTGGTGTAATCATACTTACTATAACCTTGAATTCCTGGGCTCAAGTGATCCTCCTGCCTCAGCCTCCCACGTAGCTGTTACTACAGTTGTGTGCCACCATGCCCGGCTATTTTTTTTTTTTTTTTTTTTTGTAGAGACAGGATCCTGCTATGTTGCCCAAGCTTATCTCAAACACCTAGCCTTAAGTGATGCCCCCACTTCAGCCTCCCAAAGCACTGTGACTACAGAAATGAGCCACTATGCCCAGCCCCTTGAAGCAAATATGGTAATGTCAGACAAAATAGACTTTAAGGCCAAAGAATAGCTACAGATGAAAAGGTAAGTAATGACAAAGTTTCAATACATTACAAAGGAATACACAAATGAACAATGTTAGCAATACAAAGAAAAACACAGAGATGTTTCAAAATTTTAAACTGGTTTTTAAGTGCTATAATTAATAAACTTATAACACAATGTGGAAAGCACAAATGCAATGAAAACATTCTTAGAAAAATAAAACTTAACCAAAATTGACTCAAGTAGAACTAGAAAACCCAAATAATTTATGTAAGATTGGTTATAAAGGTGAGTTTTTCTAATCTTTTAAGGAATAAATTCAATCTCACAAATTTTCATCCAAAGAATGAAAATAGAAGACATATTTCTTAACTTATTTATCAGGCTATTATATACTATAACAAAACCATATTAGCAAAATACAAGAAATTATTTCATTCTTCCTCATGATAACAGATTGAACAAAATCATCAGCACACTGAATTCAGTAATGGATTAAAAATTAAATATTGTAAACTAGGTGAATTTACCTGGAAATCACAACTGTTTTAATTAGAAAAGCAATAAATGTAATTCACTACATACACATATATAAATGTAAAACCATACAACTATTTCAATAGAGAAAAAGTAATAAAATGCAGTATTATTTATAACAAAAATTGTTAGCATACTAGTAATATAAGAAAACTTCATAATATTTATAGGACAGCTATTAAAAAATTCTCATACCTATTGAAACTTGAAAGTATTCCCTATAAAATAAGGAATAAAGGCAATAATGCATACTTTGACCATTTCCATTTAAGTTGCTGAAGGTTGTGGCCAGTGGAATAAGACAAAAACAAACAAACAGAAAACAATACAAGGTCTAAGAAACAGAGAAGATGAAACAAAGACACTTAATATTTGTAGATTATGTGATTTATATTTATATACAATATAAAATAATATAAAGATAAATATTAGTATTGGACAATTTAACAAGATGAATATAAATAAACATACAAAGTCAATTGCCTTTATATGTATTAACAATGATCAATTAGCAAACATATGTTATAAAAAGATATCACTTAAAATAGCAGCAGAGCAAGTAAAATACCTAGAAGTATATATAACGAGATGTGTGAGCCATTTTTGAAGAAGGTTATAAAACATATATGAAGATTTTAAAGAAGACATAAATTTATGGAGAGGTAAACCATGCACTTAGATAAAAAGACTCAACATTTGCATGGAAAAGCAAATGGCCAAGATAGATATCATTCCTAAAGAAGAAAAACAATGTGTAGTGCTTTGCTCAGTCAGCTGCGAAGAATTTTTACACATTCACAGTTATTAACATATTATGACATTGGTGTAGAGACAATTCAATGGAATGGAATAGAGTATAAAAAGAAACTTGCACATACACAGAAACTTGGTTTTTGGCACAGTGAATACTGAAAGCCAGAGGGGAAGAAGAAACTGTTCACTAAATGACTCTGGAACAACTGGTTATCTATATAGAAGAAAGAAAAATGCATACAGTTGACTGCATAAAAACAGTTGCTGGTAAATTCAAGATTTAAAGCTAAATTAGAGCAATCATAGATTAATATATTTGGGATCTGTATAATCTCGAGGTAGAGAAACACTTCTTAAATGGAATATTAAAAAGCACAATTCATAAAAGCAATAAAAATACTTGATTATATTAAAATTAAAGATTAATTTTACCAAGATTCACCAAAAAGAATAAAAACTTGAGCCATTCCATGTGAGAATTTATCTGCAATATAGAAAACTGAAAAAGAATTAGCTAGCTCTACTATATAACTACAACAAATAAATTTTTTTAATTAGTGATTTATTTAAAATGGTCACATGATATGAATAGGAATTTAACCAAAGAGGAAACACAAAGGGCCAATAAACATGAAAAGATGCTCAGCCTCATTAGTTACCAGGGATACGCAAATTAAATCCCCAATGAGATAGCATTTCACAACCACCAGATTGTCAACGATTTTAAAAAGTCAGACAGTCTGAAGTGTTGCAGAGGATGTGACACAAAAGAATGATCATCTGCTGCTGGTCAGAGTGTAAACTGATACTACAACTTAGGGAAATACTTCGGCATTCATTCATTCACTTGATATATAATAATTGACTATTTACAATGCATCTGGCAGTACTCTGGGGCTACAGCATGAACAAAACAGAAAAAAAAAATACCATTTCAAGTTGAACATGCACATCTCTTAAACTGTAAATTCACTTCCTGGAGATTATATGCTCTAAGAGTATAATTATATAACCCAGAGAAAGCTGTACATATGTATATATGTGAATGTTCAAACCAGTACTGTTTCTAATTAAATTAAGAAAGGTAATAACCAAAATGTGGATTATCAGAACATATAAATAAATGGAAATGTAGGATATAAAAAAATTTATTAGTTTGATGCAAAAGTAATTGCGGTTTTTGCCATACTAAAGAAGCATTCAAAATGAATGAAACACAGCTACACATCAAAAAGCATAAATCTTAAAAATTATATTATGGATGAGTATGTGAGAGTAGGCAAAAACTAAATATATTTTAAAACACGCATATTTAGTGGTAAACTAAAGAAAAGCAAGGGAATAATTAACACACAATTCCAGACAGGAATTACTTCTGGGAACTAAGGAAGAAGCAAGGGTTATCTGAGGTAAGGTTTTATTTTTGAATAAGGGGGTAGATACATCAGTGCCTGACTAATTTTTCAAAGCTACATGAGTTTTTATATACTTTCTGAAAATATTATATATTTTTCATTTAAAAATACTCTACATTCTTAACATACTAATTAGGCTAAGTTTCTTTGCTTGGTTATCAACTGGGACCAAAACAATAAAGTAGTAAAATCAAGGACTCACGAATGTCACTGCTCATACATCATATAAAAACTAGTATATTCTAGTATTACCAATTAGTATAATCTTATCTTAGTGAAAATTAAAAGAAGCAATTTAAAGGCATCAGGTGGGGCACAGTGGCTTACGCCTGTAATCACAGCACTTTGGGAGGCCGAGGCCGGTGGATCACTTGAAGTCAGGAGTTCGAGACCAGCCTGACCAAGATGGTGAAACCCTATCTCTACTAAAAATACAAAAATTCACCGGGCGTGGTGGCGGGCATCTGTAATCCCAGCTACTTAGCAGGCCAAGGCAGGAGAATCTCTTGAACCTGGGAGGTGAAGTTTGCAGCAAGCCAAGGTTGTGCCACTGCACACCAGCCTGGGTGACAGAGCAAGACTCCGTCTCAGTAAAATAATAATAATTAGTTAATTAACAAAGGCATCAGAAAACTAAATGAAGGCTTTGTGATAATATGTGGTTATCAAGAACAAAATCTACAGTATTGAAAGAAACTGTCTAAATCTTCAACTAAATTAGTTCTCAAAAATATTTCAGTTATGTAAATTCTTCCAAAGACATGCCGATCAAGGTAGAATCACTCTATAATTTATCCTACTAAGACATCAAAATTCACTAACATGTTAGAAAATAATTTGTAAGAGTTTATATAATGGAAAGCCATTCATATAGGCTGACTCAGCACGCAGTTACAATGTTACAAATCATATTTAGTGAACATTATTCAAACATAATTTCAGTTTAAGACTAGCCCATTAAGTTAAGGTGATACTTTGCAGGATAGAAATATTGAAATGCAAGCTCCTTTTTAGAGATTGATAATTATTTTGACCCCTTAAGCCAAATTCTAATAAATAACTGTTCCCTAGACAGTAAGCTGGGAAGCTCAGGAGGATGGGAATGTATCTATCATCCTTGATGCATAGAATAGTGTCTGTACACGTAAATGAATTATTTTTACAGAAATTAATGTCAGATTTTTATAATTTAAACCATTTTGCTATGAATTTACCCTATTTTGAAGGTGAATTTTAAATCTATGTCGCTGTTGGTAGGCATCTATAAATATTAGTATTTAACTTGAGAAAAATTGTATCATTTATATAAAAATAAGCATTGTAATAAATTAATATCACTACTCTACATCTATGGGAAACTATGCAACAGTACTTAAATTTATATAATGTATATTTAATTTCACCTATCAGATCAGGAACCACGTAGCCATTTTTTAAAACATAGTAAGAAAAGAGGCTTGCGTGATTAAAGGTTCAGTGTGTACTCTTCAATCAAATAATCTAATTTCTAAACACCTAAGTATTCAGAAATGTCAAGTGAAATTACTCCAGCCTAGGAGAGTTGTAGATTTTCAATTAAAAGGTTAGTTATAAATGAAATACTGCTTAAACTACACTTCCCTATGACATACTTTGTATAGTCAATAACAAAAACAAGGTTCAGTTACCTTAAAATTTCTCATCACATATGTAAAAACACATACATGCTTGTATATATATTTATGTATATATAAATATACAGTTTCCCCTTTCTAAGATATATATATACACACACACATATATGTCATATATATTATATATACATGAAGGTAATTTTTAGACATTTTCTTTGGATTCTATAAATTAAGTGTTGTCTTTTTCACAGTATACTTTTGATATGTATTCACAATGTTCTGTATTTCTCTAGCTCTGTCAGTTTCACACTGCTTTACAGTGTGAAATTGACAAGAAATGGTGCAAAACCGACAACTGAAGGCACAGAAATTTAACAAAAAATTACTATGCAAATTGTTTGAGAAAGGCTAAAAAATAGATATTTGATAGCAATGACTATGTTCCAATCGATAAGATGTTTCAAAGAAACCCCGATTCTTTTAAATATATGAACCTATATACATCATATATATCATATATAAAAATATATATATAGAGAGAGAGAGAGAGTGAGAGAGAAGAGAGTAATCTAGACAATAGCACACTACCTTCCTACCTTACAGGAAAAGATCTACAGTGTTCTTAGGATGAAATCTTAGAGTCATAACTTCTGTATATCTCCCTAAAATAAAGTGGTAGCTCCTACTTTTGCATTCTTGTTGACAACTGTCATTTCAAACTTTCTCTCCACAACAACCTTCTCAACTTCCTTTACAACAAGTATGAAATACCAGTTTAAAAAAGCAGTAGTGTGGTAGGTTCACCTTTGGTATTCTGTATCTTCATTAAAATCTCATCCATTTATTGCCCTAACAAACCAGTTACCATTATTTGGGGGCTTCATGCCTCTTTTTAACTTCTTAATGCATGTCTTGCACCTCTCCATATCCTTTATGTGTTTCCTTCTATTATCAGCCCATTCCAATTCCAGACATTGTTTTAAAAATATAATTATATAAGTTTGGAATCACATTCCTCACTCTTTCACTTACTAGCTGTAAGATCTAGGGGCAGTTATTTTCTGAGCCTCTGTTGCTCATTAGGATATGGGAGTATTAGTACTATACTGAAGCAATTTTTTAATACAGTAAATGTGATTATACATAAAGCACTTAACATAGTGGTTGGCACAGGGTAAGACTTCAATACACTGTGGTAGTGGCCTAGTGTTTTTATTACAAGTCACCCTTGGGTGCTCCTGTTCTAGGTTTTCTACATCATTTCATGTCGACAAAGCCCAATATCAACACACAAATAGCCAAAAAATTATGGGCTACTTCTGTTTGTTTAATAAATAACTTGTGATAATGATGAGGAGGAGATAATATAGTACCGTTACTACATTTGTGCTTTACACATATCTATAGACATCATCTTATGTAAGACACATAGCATATCGGTCAGTTTTGTTGATGTGTAGCATTTTTCTTATTTAAAGCATGGGAAAAATCACAGAGATGTTAAGTAGTGCAACTGGACATTGACTGGACATTGAGCTAGTTAATGAAGAATGGAGATTAGAATCCACATTACTTTAACCCAAGTACTTTAACCACAATGTGTGACTTAAATGAGTATATCACATTGTCCTTGAAATAGTCATCTTGTGGTACAAGTAGAGTTCCATGTGTGTGTTTCATGGAGCACCCAGACTATAGTGTGAGTTCGGATGAGATGAACAGATACCCAACATTAAAAAGAGATCTCAGCTGCCTTTAAAGGTGGGTTGAGTGAATCAGAAGCAAGGTATTTTATCTGAAAACTACTCAGTTTAATGATTCTATTATTTTTATAAACTTAAAATATATTAAAATAAATTCTCACTTCAATTATCCCACTTTTGAAAATCCATCAGTTTTAGCTTTCCAAAAATTAATCTCCAAACAATAGAAATACCACTGATTTAATTTCTTACCACAGAATTGTCAAAGGGAGTTGTGTTATCTAAGCAATCTTAGGCTCTTGCAGCATGAGCTATCTTATCATGACACACTTCGGAAGTCCTACATAATAAGGAAAATAATATCTGAAAAATATATGATTGCTACAGGTATAAATGGCTACATCTGCCTTTTTAAGGAGTAATCATGGGAAACAGCAACGTTTGCCACCTCAAAACATTTATAATCTACTTAAGTAGACCACAGCAGTGTAGCCATTCTGCTTAGATATATTTTTATTGTTACAAACTTAGAATTATATACAGCATAAGAATAAATTTGGAATTATATGATTAAAAATGTAACCAATGAACATGACCAAATAAAAACTGATTTGAATAACCACCATGGAAAAACATCATGTCACACCTAAATTCTATGTATTTAAGCCATATGGAGTGCATCAAAAGCTACCATAAAGTGACTAAAAAGATTTATTTTGAACATTGAGGAAATCTTATTTGTGAGCAGATGCCCACACTAGCTTGGAGGCAGCAGGTTTTCACTGGGTGACAAATCATATCACTGGGGCATTTTTGTGAAGTCTATAAAAAGAATGTTTAATAGTAAAATGCATGAATATTGATAATAACAAACAATATGGGCACTTCAAGATGTTTCTGTAGAGCATCATAATCACAAAAAATGCCCCGAATCTTGAAACAAATGCAGCTCATTCCCATTCCCAGAGAGCAACTGCCCTTTTGTCAGATTTGACTCTTTTAGACAAAAATCAATGAGAAAGTTGTCTGAATAAAATGCATATGATTAAACCCTCCGAATGTAGTTATCTCAATAATAATCTCAATTTAATCCTTTGTGTTCTTAGAACAGCTAATTCTGGGGAAAATAAAAAACATTACCCATTTTCTTTCTCTTTTTTAAAATTGTGAGTGCAGTCGAACGTCAAGCACCTATGAAATCACATAAAAATTTCCTTAGAATTTTCCAGCATAAGTAGTTCTTAAAGGATACTAAAAAAAATTACTCTGAATTCCTTGTTTTGGAGATGAGGACTTTAAAACCCACATAACTACGTGACTTACTTAAGGTATCAAAATCCATTGGTAGCAGCCTCAAGATGAAAATCCAGAAAACCCAACTCCGATCTGGTGTTCTTTCCACCACGCCATGACCCCTTTTATATGGAAGAGAGCAGTGAGTGTGAAAAATACACATTTGTGGATTTGGGGTCTTGAAAATTTTGTTTCCCATAGTTAATTTTTTTAGCCCAAAATATAACAGCATTGTTATATATGAAATATATTTTTAAAACTTTGATTTTAAATTTACTATTAGCTGGTCCCAATATATAGCACTCTCTTCCCAAAGGACTGATGTCATAAAAAAATCTTTAATACTCGTTTGCAAACTCTAATCTTTAGGGAAGACTTTGGGACAGGAAGAAAACAACACTAAAGAATGGGTATTTTTCTGATGGCCAGTGATGATGAACATTTTTTCATGTGTCTGTTGGCTGCATAAATGTCTTCTTTTGAGAACTCTCTGTTCATATCCTTCGCCCACTTTTTGATGGGCTTGTTTGTTTTTTTCTTGTAAGTTTGTTTGAGTTCTTTGTAGATTCTAGATATTAGCTCTTTGTCAGACGAGTAGATTGCAAAAATTTTCTCCCATTCTATAGGTTGCCTGTTCACTCTGATGGTAGTTTCTTTTGCTGTGCAGAAGCTCTTTAGTTTAATTAGATCCCATTTGTCAATTTTGGCTTTTGCTGCCATTGCTTTTGGTGTTTTAGACAGAGAAATGCAAATCAAAACCACAATGAGATACCATCTCACACCAGTTAGAAAAGTGATCATTAAAAATTCAGGAAACAACAGGTGCTGGAGAGGATGTGGAGAAATAGGAACACTTTTACACTATTGGTGACACTGTAAACTAGTTCAACCACTGTGGAAGACAGTGTGGTGATTCCTCAAGGATCTAGAACTAGAAATGCCATTTGACCCAGCCATCCCATTACTGGGTATATCCCCAAAGGATTATAAATCATGCTGCTATAAAGACACATGCACACATATGTTTATTGCGGCACTATTCACAATAGCAAAGACTTGGAACCAACCCAAATGTCCATCAATGACAGACTGGATTAAGAAAATGTGGCACATATACACCATGGAACACTATGCAGCTATAAAAAAGGATGAGTTCATGTCCTTTGTAGGGACATGGATAAAGCTGGAAACCATCATTCTCAGCAAACCATCGCAAGGACAAAAAAACAAACACCGCATGTTCTCACTCATAGGTGGGAATTGAACAATGAGAATGCTTGGACACAAGAAGGGGAACATCACACACCAGGGCCTGTCATGGGGTGGAGGGCAGGGGGAGGGATAGCATTAGGAGATATACCTAATGTAAATGACGAGTTAATGGGTGCAGCACACCAACATGGCACATGTATACATATATAACAAACCTGCAGGTTGTGCACATGTATGCTAGAACTTAAAGTATAATAATAACAAAAAAGAATGAGTAACAGAAATCAATAGGAAAATATTAGTCAGAAAACACCATTCCATTTTATATATTTATAACTTTAAAGCCCATTATGAATTCTTGATAAAAGATTAAGTCAGGGAGCTACGGAAAATTATTAAAAACTCAGGTAGCACAATTACTTTTTAAATTTTTCTTAAATCCAACTCCCAAAGTAATGTCTTTTAAAAAGATTCAAGTATATTATGCTTTAGAGTATTAGCCAAAGAATAGACCAAATTCTAACGACATAGTGAAGTAAAAACATGACTTCAAAGAAAATTTAGTTCACATAAAATATTTACTCTGAAGTCAAAACTAGATTAGAGAAAACTAATGAAAATATTCTTCTACTTTCAAAAAAAAAAAAAAAAAAAAAAAGGAAATTAACTTTCTTTTTGGTTCAAGTTCCCTGAAAATCCCAAAAGGAAACATTTAATTTTCTAGGACATGCTGAAAGACACAGGTAAAAAGGAAACACAGTTAGAGCTGAATTAATCAAGCAAACATCATTGACAATCAACAGAACTTTCCTGGTGATTAAACACAATTTGAGACAGCTGGAGGTGGACCCAATCTAGTAGTAAATTCCAAGGAAACAGAATCATATGAGTGAAAAATGGTGTTAGAAAAACAGAATTTGTAAACAGACATAAACCTCTCAGAAGTTTCAAGACCACAGGGACAAAATCAGAGTGAAAATCAAAAGGATAAACCTTGCATTTTCAAGTTTAGAGATATATTATTAACTTGCAGTTTCTTGCCTGGTCTTGTTCTTACATTTCAAGTTACATAATGCTTATATGAAGTACTCATCTTCTCCAATTTTGTAAATATTCCAAGGGTCACATTACTATTAGTTTTCAGGAAGGCAGAAGATTAAATACCATATGATATGGTTGGGCTCTGTGTCCCCATACAAATCTCATCTCGAACTGAAATCCCCATAACCCCGATGTGTCAAGGGAGAAATCTAGTGGGAAGTGATTGGATCATGGGGGCGGTTTCGCCCATGCTGTTCTCATGATAGTGAGTGCATTCTCATGAGATCTGATGGTTTATAAGTGTTTGACAGTTCCTTCTTCACACACTCTCTCTCGCCTGCCACCATGTAAGATGTAACTGCTTCCCCTTCTGCCATAATTGCAAGTTTCCTGAGGCCTTCCCAGCCATGTGGAACTGTGAGTCAATTAAACCTCTTTTCTTTATAAATTACCCAGTCTCAAGTATGTCTTTATAGCAGTGCAAAAACAGACTAATACACCATAGTATCCCCAGGGTAGGATTGCTTTAGTTGTTAATTCTAAATTGTTAAATCTAAATATATCTGGACTCTCACTCTATCTATTTAACACTGCATTGGGACAATTTTAAGATTGATTACACCCCTGCTTAGAGTGACCGCACATTACAGCATGAGGTAACACTAAGTTTATGCCTGGGTCTTGGCTAAATCATTAATAACTCTTAAAAGTGTCTCATTTCAATGACAAATCATATTACCACCACCTGTAAAGAACTTTAAGTTGACTCTTCTCTCATTCTTCTTGTCTTCGAGAAGACATTCTTCCATGTAATATAATTCTAGAAAAGGAGTTAAATGTTGACCTCACCATAATAGGAACATTTCAATATATACCTTGACTTCTTAGGTTCTATCTCCTGTTCCCATTTCTTCATTACTTTCTATCAGTAGTATAAACTTTAGTTCTTCCTATGGCAATTGTGCACTACTCTTTTCTGCAAGATTCTTCCTCTATCCTTAGCTGGCTTGGAAGTCTATACCTAATTTAAAATAGTAAATGTACGAGAAAATGCTTCAAAGCCACTAATTAACTTCCAAATCAATTATTGCAATAAAGTCAATTTGTAAATTACGTACTACTTCTATACTGATAATTTAGTTCAAAATTTAAGCTCAATAAATGATATTGAATGATCATGTGAATGAATGAATGAACAATTCAGAAAGAAATATATATACAGGCCACTTAGTGTGAAGTAATAGAAAAATTATGATACAAAGAGAAATAGAATGGTAACAGGATAGAGGAGAAGCAGCCTAAAATCAAAAGTATAATTAAATTTGAAAGAGTCTTTGCCACACATTGATTGTCCACAATGACCAGCATAATATAAGGCAACAAAAGTTATAAACTGAGTTTATTGGGACCTTTTTTCCCCTTTTTACTAAACACCATCAAAATATAACTCAGACTTTATCATAAAAGTAACTTGTTAACATAGATTAAGGCTTTGAAAATATGCATTTACCTGACCAAAATGCAACTATTTCTTCAAGCAAAATATGTATACACTTGGTTTCAACCTGTATGTTCAGATTTGGCTAGTACTGTTCCTATTTTGTAAAAAGAGGTAGCCAAGATTTCAAACTTAGAAAGGTGTACCTCTGCTTTTACTTTTTCCCACAATTACCATGTTTCTGAGCATTGTGCTATATTCTGTGGCATATGTAACTTCATTTGATTATCATACCTACTGGATGGGGTACATTTCACAAATGAGAAAACTGAGTTTAGAGAGGTAAGAGAACTTTCCCACACAGATAGTAAGAGTCACGGTCAGTGTTGGAACCTGTGGCTGCCTGACACCAAGTCACAAAATCTTTGCCATTTGTACTTTCTTAATTTACTTGTAACCGTTTCTTCACAATCGATTCATTTGTGGTGCTGCTTTTAAAAACTCTTCAGCACCTGCACTGCAGAGCACAAACCAACCCCTTTAACCAGTGATTCTCAAAGGTAACTTTAGAACAAACTGAGGCGCTCTTAATAACACCCATGCCAGCAATTCTGATTTAATTGATCAGGGTGGTGCGTGGGCATGGTATCGTTTAAAAATCTCCTGCCAGAAGTGGTGCCTCATGCCTGTATTCCCAGCTACTCAGGAGACTGGGGTGAGAGGATCATTTGAGCCCGGGAGTTCAAGGAAGCAGTGAGCTGTGATTGTGCCACGGCACTCCCACCTGGGCACTATAGCAAGACCCTGTTTCTAAAATAAACAAACAAACAAATAAAAGTTTCCCAACTGATTCGAACATGTGGCCAGAGCTGGGAAGACTACCGGAATTGTGCGCACCAGGCCCTCTGCAACCAACTTGCCTGCTTTGCCAACTCTTGTTTCTTGACAGTCCCTCACAGCCACCACACCCTCTAGGCATGACACAAACAGACTACCATTTGGCACTAATCTGTACATAAAGAAAGAATGCCTAGCAAAGGAAAGAAACTTTTTTGGATTAAGATCTCTCTCTTTTTTGCACAAATGTTCAGCCTTTATAGTTTGAGGTTATAGTCTCTGAACCTATGAAAACTGTCTCACAGTAGGGGTTTAATGAAGCATCTTTCCCTGCTCTGTTTCTGCTGTCATTTTTCATGAGGCAAAGAAGGAAGGAAATTCAAAGAATTTTAGCATTAGGTCAACTGATTGTGTTCCGTTAGCTCAGCCAATTTAGAGGATGGTGCTGAGACTAATATCACGGCTTTTCTGTTGTCCAGTTGGCTCTTTATGGATTCACAAACACTAACCATACCCTTAGTCCTCTGTAGGAAATACATAAATGCCAGCAATTATGCAGCTGATCATAACAGGAAAAGGGTATGTATGACTTGGTGAAAATCCAATAACATCATCTTGAAATGCAAAGAAGAACATATTTCAAAGAGCAGCAGTCCAGCCAATTTAGACCGATTAGAAGACAGAAGGAAAATATCTAGTTAATCAATAGTCAGCTGATCATAATATTAATCAAACCTTTCATGCTTCAGTTCTGCAAGTTGATGTTGAATATAAGATAAAATCACTCCCATTTGGGCTCAGCTGGGATTTTGAGCTTATTAAACAAAAGGAATAAGTTAAATTAACATTCTAACTCAGCATAAACCCCTAGAAGCAAGAGAATTCATCATAAAATGTCCATCATCTCATCATGACTCTGTATTACAACCCCAAAGGTAAGATCACCCCGTGTTATGAGTTTCTCAAACAGAGAACTAAATGTATGAGATTAAAAAACAGGGTGAGTTCAGTGCAGCATTGAATCCCATTATATTTGCAGATTTAAGGTATGCTTTATTATTATTTTAATGTGGTTTTGGCCATTCTTCCTTTATTTTTTAATATGGTGGTGTGACTTGCATTGACCTACCTTGAAAAGTTTTATTTCCAACACAAAGCTGAAATTCCCCAAGACCCTTAATGTTTTACACAGACACTTAAAAGTAAGAAAAGTAGAAGTTTTGAGGGAAGGACACTCAGATGACTATGTACAATCATGAATTCTTGCAGAGTTGTTTCCAGTAAGCATGGAAGGTAAACATGCATTATCAATTAGGCTAAGCCTGGATACCAGAAATAATCATAGAGGATCAATGCAACTCCTGCTCAGGACTTGACCGAACACCAGCTTTTTGTCTTGACCTTCTAGGCAACATACACTTAGGAGGAGAAGGGCAACAGGCTGGATCATCATCCAGTTACCCAGCGGGATGAATTCTCCTCTATAGCTTTTCCCATCCATTAACTGTAACTAGAAACCATAAAGTCATCATCTAGCAATTTTTACAAGCTTTTTCCGTGATAACTTTTGATCACATCATATTCCTTTCATTTCCCCTCCGCTTCTTTCAAATGTTACCTTCTTTTAAAAATGAATATATTTGTTATTCTTAAAGTAAGCCATGTGTATGTTAAAAAATTTAAAAGTACAAGAGTATAATAGTTAAATATAAGTCTACTTCAAACAGCACAGAGTATACAGTTTAAAGTAATTCTACCTTTAACCCAGTCCCCAGTCTCCCATGAAATAAATTCATTCTTTTCTTCTTTTTCCTGATCCCCTCCTCCTTCCCTCATACATATGTATATACATACATACACACATGTAAATATACACACCTATCTTTTACACAAACAATATGTACTTTGTTCTGCATATTGCTAATTTTTCTTATATTTTGCACATTATTCCATACCAGTTCTTACAGACATACCTTATTATTTTAAATTACTGCATAATATCACATGGCATGGATGAACCATAATTATCATCTATTGCTGAGTATTTTTCCTATATTTTTCTACTACAAATAACATTGCAATAAAATCTTTATGTATATGTATATACAGACATGCAAGGAAATGTAATATTTTATGTGTCTTTGTATACATATGCAAGTACCTCTGTTAACTAAATCTGGTAGTGACATTGCTGGGTCAAAAGAGATATACCTTTTAAGTTTTAATAGTTATTACCACATTGCCCTGCAAATATTAAATAAACCAATTCATATTCCATACAACAATGTATGAGAGTGCCCCATACCCACACACCAGGTAGCTCATTGTGCTACCATATGGTTTGATCTTATCCATCTGATAGGTAAGAAAAATAGCATATTTGTTTTGTTTTACTGGAAGAATGAATATTTTTATGAACAGCAATATCAAATAAAGCATTGAGTTCTGCACAAGTATTCACAGATCCTATATTCAAGTGTTCTATCCTTTAGTCAACATTTTAAGTCTATCACTTATTATCATATGCCAGGTATTATATTGAGAGTCACATATTTAAAAGAACCAAGACATAGACCCTGTCCTCAAAGTACTCATAGATTAATAGGTGAGAAAGATATTGTAAAATAAATAATACACAGTATAAGTACAATAATAGAATATGTATACTGTCTGAGTGTAAAAGTGGCTATGGATTAAAAAAACCTGTGCCTTAAATATACCTTATTTTATTATTTTTATGTAAATATATTTAAATGTGAAAAAGAAAAATAAATACCTTCATCAGCAAGAACCATGATTGTGACAATTACAGCTAATAATTATGGGTTCTGATTAGGTGAAGGACTATTTTACTTACTCATCTATATTTATTAAAATAAGAGTAGGCAGAATAATTTATAAAACTCTCCATCTTATTTGATACTTGTTTTTTTTTTTTTTTTTTTTTTTTTTGAGACGGAGTCTCGCTGTGCTCCCAGGCTGGAGTGCAGTGGCGTGATCTCGGCTCACTGCAAGCTCCGCCTCCCGGGTTCACGCCATTCTCCCGCCTCAGCCTCCCAAGTAGCTGAGACTACAGGCGCCCGCCACCACGCCCGGCTAGTTTTTTTGTATTTTTAGTAGAGACGGGGTTTCACCATGTTAGCCAGGATAGTCTCGATCTCCTGTCCTCGTGATCCACCCGCCTCGGCCTCCCAAAGTGCTGGGATTACAGGCTTGAGCCACCGCGCCCGGCCTTGATACTTGTTTGGGGAGCTTACAACTTTGTCTAAAAAATAAATAATAGGATATTTTTTTCTCTATCAATTTTGCAGATATTTTTTAGCTCTTATTTTGAACGACAAATCAAAGCACAAACTTTATCCCCTGTCTTTGGTCCTCCCTCAACTCATTGGACCATTAAACTTTTACTCTATGGTGATTCTTATTAACTATTGGATTTGCTATGCCATGCTAAAGAAGTTTGCCCTTTAGCATGAGATGTGTCAAGGATAGTTAATTATTTTACACAGAAAGCCCTTTCAGTACTCAGATATGATAAACTGTGATAATAACATTAACATCATTGACTAATAAGTCTACTTCTTGAGTTTTTAATCATCATTCCAGACTTCTTTAAATGCTGTCTTCCAATCAATAGAAACACTTTAAAAGTTTAGACTAAGGCCAGGCGCGGTGGCTCACGCCTGTAATCCCAGCACTTTGGGAGGCCCAGGCAGGTGGATTACCTGACCTCAGGAGTTTGAGACCAGCCTGGGCAACATGGTGAAACCCCATCTCTACTAAAATACAAACAATTAGCTGGGCATGGCAGTGGGCACCTGTAGTCCCAGCTACTCAGGAGGCTGAGGCAGGAGAATCACTTGAACCCGAGAAGTGGAAGTTGCAGTGAGCAGAGATCATGCCACTGCACTCCAGCCTGGCCACAGAGTGAGATTATGTCTCCAAAAAAACAAAACAAAACTTTATACTGCAGTAAAAGCAACTCACTAATGCTATTCTCTTTTCACATCTTGCCTTCATTTCCGCACCTCATCACATTGTTTATAGTCTCTACTGTTAAGTTGTCATTCAAATGCAAACATTCAAGCTGGGTTGCACATGGAACTGGGTTGAAGTTGGTGTGACATATGAAAGCTGTTGAGTGGGGGTGTGGGGTTCGAGAGGTCTAGGTTTAACTTCTAGTTCTCCTGTCTTCAGCAAGTCACTTACCTTTTGATGATGCTTGTTTATTATCAGTATAATGAGAAAATGTTATTTTTCTCTATTTCTCAGGGTTATAGTAAGGATCAAATGAAATAATAGTTGGAAATGTATAAAGAGTTAAAAGCAAAAAAGTTCCTCAATTCCCTTTCAGAAACTCCCTTTTTTTCCTGCCCAGGCCCATTCTTTATGTGGCCCCCACCTACTCAAAGCCTCACATGTTGTGCCATTTAACTTGTGTCTCCTGTAATCCAGCTCCATATCTCCCATCAATATCTACCTGTTTTAGGTTTTATCTTTCAGACCCTAATTTTTATTAAGACAGCTATAATCAAAAAAAGAATCTGAAAATAACAACAGCAGAATTTATTGAGTACTTTACCACACGCCAAATCATAAATTCAATTGCAACCCCACAACTTTTACTAGGATAATTTCTGATTACATATTTCCCCCATGTTCTCTCCACTTGCTATGCAAAAACCTTTATATATATTATTCTCACTTAATCTTTGCAACAAATAAAATTGAGCCTATTATTATTCTTTTTTTTTTTTTTTTTTTTTTTTTTGAGACGGAGTCTCGCTCTGTCACCCAGGCTGGAGTGCAGTGGCCGGATCTCAGCTCACTGCAAGCTCCGCCTCCCGGGTTCACGCCATTCTCCTGCCTCAGCCTACCGAGTAGCTGGGACTACAGGCGCCCGCCGCCACGCCCGGCTAAGTTTTTGTATTTTTAGTAGAGACGGGGTTTCACCGTGTTAGCCAGGATGGTCTCGATCTCCTGACGTCGTGATCCGCCCGTCTCGGCCTCCCAAAGTGCTGGGATTACAGGCTTGAGCCACCGCGCCCGGCCGCCTATTATTATTCTTGTTTTACAGATAAGGAAATTGAGACTTGGAAAGTGAAGTAATTTGTCCATAATCACACAGCTAACTTGTGGTGGAGCTGCACTTAGAATGCCTCAGAAACTGTTTCATAACCCCTCTGCTCCACTGCTTCTCCTGAATGCAGAACTAATGTAATGAACAAATGGTCACTCATGCATTGTCTTTGAAATTTAACATGCTCATATAATCATAGAGTCTGAAGTTAGAAGATCATCCACTTTAACGATCTATCCAACCCTTAAACCTCCTTTATCATATGCCTAAGTCACAATCTGCCTTTTGCTTCAGTAACGCCAGTGAGGGATCTGTACCATATCCAAAAAACGAAATCCCTTCATCTTCAGACTGCTCTATTGGGAAGTTCTTTATATAAAGCAAAAATCTTTCTTCCTGAAAATTCGGTCTACTAACATTAATTTTACCCAAAAGCTTTATTGAAAAACTATAATTCAAATGTTACACAAAATAAGTCTCCTAATAATCTCTTCCCCTTGATAAGGTACTCAGTGCAACTTGACCAGGCTGGTCACCTTCAAATGAAAACATCTAAAGCCCTCCTCTGCATTTCACCCAAACTCCAGGCATGCTCTGCCCAGTTGAGCAAAGAGCAGGACTCCAACCTTCATTGTTATAGAGACTCTGTTTCTACAATTCCCATCTAAGAGATCATTAAGATTGTGTGAAGCAATCATATCATGCTTTTGACTCATATTATGAGTTTACATTTTATCAATATTCCTACATCATTTTTCACCACTTCCTCCACTTACTGTTAGTTGAAACTGATCATGTTGGAGTTGGGCCACTTTTCTAGAATAGTCGTTTTAACTGAGGCTGCACATTAGAATCACAATGGGAGCTTTAAAAATATTGATTCCTAGATAGCAGCCACAGACATTCTAATTTATTTAGTATGGGAGGGGGCTCAGGATTTACATCAATTGTGTCTTCTTATATATGTATTATCCCAGTTTGATAACATCTACAGATTTAATGGCTAAGTCATCAATGTTCTCACCAAGTCACTGCAGAGTCCTGGAGCCTTCCCTTCAGTTAATATTGGCCAGGTAGATTTTAGGTATAGATATTCAACCAGTTACAAACCCACGAAATTACACTGTCATTCAGTCCAGAGTTTTCTATTTTGTTCACAAAATAATATCAACAAATACTTTGGTGGTTTTTTGTTTGTTTGTTTTTGACACGCAGTTGCCTCTGTTGCCCAGGCTGGAGTACAGTGGTGCGATCTCGGCTCACTGCAAGCTCCGTCTCCCGGGTTCACGCCATTCTCCTGCCTCAGCCTCCCTAGTAGCTGGGACTACAGGCGTACGCCAACACGCCTGGCTAATTTTTTGTATTTTTAGTAGAGACAAGGTTTCACTATGTTAGCCAGGATGGTCTCAATCTCCTGACCTCGTGATCTGCCTGCCTCGGCCTCCCAAAGTGCTGGGATTCCAGGCGTTAGCCACCTAGCCCGCCCACAAGACTTCGTTAAATGTCTCACAGAGAACTAGTCTAGAGCACTGGTTAAAAGCATGGATTCCACCCCCACTGCAAATTCAAATCTCAGCTGAGCTAGCTAGATGACTTTGGGAACTACCTTAATCTCTCTGCACTTCAGTTTCCCTAATGCTTACCTATAGGATTGTTGTAAAGATTAAATGAGTTCATAAGTATAAAACGTCTTGCATGTAGTTAGCTTGAAAGTCAACTCTCATTCCTATTATGAAGTCTCATTATACACCATTTATTGCATCCACTCCATTTTAAAAGGTCAATGATAATATTTGCTGCTGGAGAGCTGATCTGATGTGATATACAGGCTGAGTGGTGAGAGACAGTGAGTTACCTCAGGGTTTATCAATGATAGAACAGGCTCCTCTAGAGGGATATAAAGCACCACCAAGTCTTTTGAGTCTTAAGCTGTTGCTTATAGTACTCTGATGAAGAGTTTTGTTGGTTGAACTATTTGGGTTTAGAACTAAGCATAGTGGGGTATCTAATTCCAGTTTGAGTCTTAGCTATCGTGTTTTCAGGGTGTTAAAGTCACTTTTGTAGTTTATTTTACTTCAGTTGAAGCTTTTTACAGCTTAGATGGAGTTTAGCTTTATTGTAGGTTTACCTTAAACATGCTTTTCACCAGATTTTATTAGTTTGTGTTAATCGTATGACCATGGTGGCTGGCAGAAAACCGACCAACCCTGGAGTATCAGTATAGCTTAGTCAAACTTTCGTTTATTGCTGGTTAAATGAGTTGTAGCTGAAGCAAGTGATAACCATCAGAGATCATTTCCAAGCCATACCCATTTTCTCCTTACCCCAATTAAAGCATGACTCATAGCCCATTACAGGATTTCTAACTACTGCTGGAGTGGTATTCATTGCTTACTCACCTTACTAAATCACACAAAAGTGGCTATGTACTTAAATTACACAAAATCCAAAAGCTCCTAGACTGAGTTAACTAGTTTATTATAACTATACTATTACCCATTGTGTAATAATAAAAACACAGAAAGTATGGAAAAATGTCAGAAAAAAAGAAGTCCTTGCAGATTCATTTCTAAATCTGCTTACTCCTGGATATTTTGAAATTTCTTCAAAATGTAGCCTGCCCTTTCCCAGCACCCCCCAAGAATTCTGAGTAAAGACATTTCCCTTTAACTTGCTGGAAGGAAGGGAAAGTTCTAGATATAAAGTCATTTCTTCCATTATCTGCTTAAAAAACACCACTAACGGAAAATGAATCAGAGAAATAGAAAACTAGCAATACCATAGATCTCCAAGTGAAATTCACACACCAAATTTGAAATGTGAGCAAAAAGATGATTTGCTAAATGTCTTAGTGGCATTGCAGAGTTCCTGGAAGAAGTCAGGGACAGAGGGCTCCTCATCTCTGACAGGCTAGGTATTCCCTGGGGGAGGCATCTTTTTATCATTCAATTGTCATTTGCCAAGAAAAGATAGCTATTGACCAGTATCACGTTTTAAGAAATTAAAAGAAATAGAGTCCTTCAAATTAAGAACTTTAACTTATCCTTCAGCACCTTTTCCAAAAATTTGAGGACAAATGTCAGAAGATCTTTAGGGATTGAAATTTAGATTATGGATTCACATTGGTATTTTGCCATAACAAACATGTCACACAACCAAATAGGACTGAAGTAAGTAGGAGGACATTGATGCCAACATGGGGACTGGAGTAGAGTATTTAAGGTAAAAACGAATCAGAATCTTTTCCTAAAGAGCATAGTTTAAATACAAGAAAAGGCAACCAATATCAGTTTAAACTAGTAGAAGAAGTAACGCATAACACAATAATGTTTATGACTTGGCAAAAGTGGGAAACAGATTGATGAGTGGAGGTGAAAAATATCTTGGGAGATTTAAAATGATCAGATTGAAATAAGGGTATAGTGTTAACAGACAAGAAAAAAAGGGAAAAAAATAGGAATTTGTCTGGTAGGGCAATAGACACTGAAAAACGAACTAGATCATTTGGTGGGAGTAACATTTAATTCAAAGAAGATATGGTTTAGTAAGAAGTACTTTCTTGGGATGGTAGACTTAATTCATTTCCAAAACTTGGGTTAATGACACTCACATTCAATTGATCAACTCAGGCTCAAAACAGGTTCCTGGTCTGAATGTTGCATAACTGACAGAGAACTGAGGTGGCATTTTAGACTGGAAACAAAAAGGTTAGGTTTAAGAAATTATTCCAAACATGTCTATATTATTTATTAATCAACTGTAGGTTCTCCTAATAGCACATTCTATTATGGTACATGCGGTTCACTTCTATGATTTTTTTTCTCATTTTGAGAATCAAATTATACACTGATGTCTACTTTTGACTGTTAAGGATATTAACAAAAAGGAGGAGGGGAATATTAGGAAGTGAGAAAAGAGAAGAAAGGTAATACAGAAGCTGAGTGGGCAAAGGGGATTTTGCAATATAGCCTGAGGTGACATGAAGACTCTCAGAAAAGGACCCCTTTATTCCACAGGGAGGTTGTCCCATATCTAAGAGTAACATTCAGATCCAGGAATGGAACATTCTGCTCTGTTTCAGTGTGGTTAAAATTGGGATAGCTTGGGTCTGGGAACGGAGTTTTGGTAAACAGCATGTGTACAATTAATATTACATTAATATGTTATAAAGTTGTTACAAGAATTCAATAAAAACCTACCTATAAATATTTTGACATCATAGGAGGCACATAGTAGGTACATAATAAATATTGTATCTATTCTATTTTATTCAGCTATGGTAAATTGAGTAATTAAAGGATCCCATAGATTTTCTTCTAGGTCAAGTTTGCAAGTTACTCTGCCTCTCTGAGAAATCTAGCAGGTGGCAGTCAGAGCTAAGTCCTAAAATCAAAAGGGTAACAAATATTTAAATAAAGGCCAGATGAACGGGTAGGAGAGAAGGCATTGAGAGAGGCACCTGTCATTACGCATCTTAACTACAACAAAACAAAATGAATTTATAAGTATCTCAAACCTGCTAAGGAAGGAAAATCCCAAAAATATTCTAGTTGACAAGGGATGACAATTAGAAATTAATTGTATAATACTCATTATTTATTCAAAATGTTACTGACACTTATTTAATGTGCTGCCTTTATTATACTAGTAATTGTAGGAGGCGTTCATTTATTATTTGTCATTTAGATTCCATCAGTCCTTTATTTCTTGACACCATTTTAAGTTTCTCAGATAGCAACTTTCTTTCCCTAGGAGTTTCAGACATCCACCCTAACAGTTAAAACTGATCACTTTTACAGGCATGTGGAGCCTCCATTTTGGCATTGGTAAAACCAATTTTCTAGGCCATTACTGGAGACTCACTTTCTTATTTAGAAAGTAGGTAGAGTTTCCAGATGAAATACAGGACACTTAGTCCAAGTTGAATTTCGGCTAAACAACTAACAATTTTCAATATTAAGTATGTCTCAAAAATTGCATTGGATATATACTAAAAATATTATTTATTGTTTTAGCTGAAATTCAAATTTAACTCAGAGTTCTATATTTTTATGTGCTAAATCTGGAAACCCTAAAACTTGATGTTCCTAATTTATTAATAGGAAGTAGGAAAAAAAGTAAGTGAAAAGACTGAAAGTAAATAAAGCTTTAAGGTAAGAAGCCACTTTCTCAACTAAAGTATACTCATCTTAGCAATATACCTCAAAAGAAACTACAAACTCTATAAATTGCCCAAATTATTGTTGGATGTATACAATCAGGAAAGCCAAATTGGAACAGTACTTTCATTTTGCAATCATGTTTCTCAGCTAAAACAGGTTTATATCTGCTATTTTTTGTAACTAATCATTTTAAAAATCTGCTGAAGAACAACTGAAGATGCTATACCTTAACACAAAAGTGAAAAGATGCAGGCAAATCACTGAGATTTATATCCTCACGATTTCCTAAATCCTACTACTTCTGAAGGAGAAATTGCTACTAAGACTTCAGGCAGATATGCCGAATTCATCCCTTATTTCCTCTGAGTGAATGTCCTATGCTCTAGGTAATATGACAAATGTCACCATTCTAAGAGAATTCTAACATTCTAAAACTTTTTTAAAAAGGTTTTCACTTACTAAACATGTTACATCATCAGGAATTTCAAAGAGAAAACGTCAATGCCCTCTAACTTTCTAATTCTCAACCCACGAATCCAATTTGTTTCATGGGCTTTGGGGAACTAATAAATACAAGATATTTATTTGTAAGTCAAAATCTAAAATTGAGTCCCCCTGACAATCCGATGATGATTTGTGACATAACAGTCCCAAAAGAACAGAAGAAAAAAAAGTTTCACATTTTGCTTCATCTAAAAACACAAAATTGTTTTCTAATTACAATGGCACATATTACACCCTGTATTTCAATAATATTTTATCTTGACTCTTCACATGTGTAATCACTTAACCTAGGAAAAGATCTAATAATTAACAAGAAAAAATCATGAAATTCAAGATTCATGAAGTGTTTTCAGTTCCACTGTCAAGACCACATGAGGGAAAAAGTATATTAGCACCATCCCAATATGTACTCTATTCCACCTGCATATTCATTACCACAGTGCAAAGAATCAGCACAAAAATAAATACTCCACTAAATGTCCTGGTAATTTTGATCACCTCTATTTCAAAATGCATTATGACCAGCATAACTTTCAACCAGGATTATCTTCTGATAGAAAGAGAAGGCTAGGGAAAGCATTCTTAGCACATTGACAAATGCATTTCATTTTTATTCTGTGGAAACACACAAAAACTGTATTTAATATTAGTATCATTTTAGCATTTGACAGCTTTTGCTTTTCTAAATGAGACCACTGCATGAAAGAAGGCACTTTTTTGGGTCAAATTTCTAATGTATCTACAGGCTGTTTTAATTTTATTATTTAACTCACCCTACTCATAGCATATACATGTACAACTAAGTACGAATAGCTTATGTCAATTATAAGATGTATTAAAGCCTTTCCCTCTCTCCAACAGTGCTCTAGGATGCATTATCAGACAAGCAGATAAGTGTAGTGATGAATTGCACAATATGGCTAACATTAATAGAGTGATTTTCTACAAATGTATTGCAAAAAATAAATACTTCGCATTTCAGAACATAACTATTTCAATGTCACATGTTAGCAAAGGACAAAGTGGCAGATATTAGCAACTTTAATAGGTCCTGGATTAAACAATATAAAGGAACTTGAGAGAAATGCCAATGCATCTAGAGAGTAGATGAGGTTGAAGGTAAGAGTCTATTCTTGAGGGTCTAATTAGGTTCTTCCCATCTCTCCACTTTTCTTTTTTTTTAAACCTTCATAGAGACGCCTTAGCAGAAGCTATCAGTTTTGACAGTACACCAAAATCCTGGCAGTGAACCATAAATTGACCATTACCATAAAAAGAGCTGCTAAATAAGAAACCATGTGCTCAGTATAAAACTAATTTCATGCTTTCCAAAGCACACCGTGGCTTCTAGCAAGATAGTGGCCCTGGGACTTGCCGAGACAGATTGGCGAACACAAATGGTTTGCTCCTGATGCGTCTGCTTAGCCAAGCTTTACGTGTACTGGCAGTAAAAGAGGTTCTCGAGTCTTCTATCAAACAAATACACACTTAGCTATAACTTCAAAGCTGAAAGCTGTGAAACAGCTGCCTCAAATAAATATAGTAGGAAAAACACATACACATACACACACACACACCCCATGTGCCATGCTAGCTGCTTCCAATCAAAGAAAAATAGATTCCCCTGCCAACCTAATGTACTAAACAGACACTTAATAAGCATAACGCTATGTAATACATTATAACCCTCACACTCCATTCATGCTTAGAAACATAGGAATTAGAGTTTAGCCAAGCCAAAGCAATAGCACTCCATCTACTTGGAGGCTAACTTTGTGCCTGCCCTTATCTAGTTGGCTTTCAAATACCATATACTTACAAGCCTACATCAAACCTTTCCAAGCATGATGACCTAGTAATTTAACCTCTCCAGGTCAGTGCAGGTACTTTATGTATATTTAAATGATAAAATCTGCTGCCTTTAAAACATCTCAGCTAATAAAAACACACTTCATGAAGAAATACTGCTAATTTCCTCCCGTTCTCATTCGGCACACCGTCACTAGAAATTAATTACTGTTGGTTTTCCAGTGCATGACTGGTCATAACTTTTAATTATTAATAATGTCGAGCTTAACAAGGTGTCAACTCCAGTATGTAATCCACATCACTTACTTTCTTATCTCGAAGCATGACTTGTCTCCTCCTATCTGTTTTTCATGTCAAAGATTCTACAAAGTACACTTAGTTTATAGCCTTTTAAATACATCTGAAACACATAATAACACTTCTAATTACCTTCTTTCAGTAATGGTAGCAATTGCATAATATCACTGACTTGTTCAGAATGTTTAAAATGCAAAGGAAGTCACCTACTGGTAAGATGTCCTCGGCAAACAGCTAGCACAGAAAGAAAGGGCTGCTTATCACACCCATTCAAGGAGTTACTTCGCAACAAAATTAGAGAATCATATATTTTGCTCTTCGGTTTTCCTCCTTCAGGTGTGTCAGTACGATGTGGTAAACACAATTGATGACTCCACAGGATTCAGCACAACGTACGAAAGAATCTGTTACTGACATCCCAGACCCCAGCATCCAAGTTTTAGAATAAAAATGCTCACCTCTGCTAGGAAGTCCACTCCACATCCTGGCAGGGCTCTCACCAGCTTCGAGAGCAACCAAGTTAGATAAACAAAACTTCCAGTATGTGACCAGCGTAATGCACAGCGCTACCGAGACTTGGCTCCAGCCCTGATTATCTGTGTGACAGCACCACGTTATATCAGTGCCGCTCCAAGCCTTCCCAGTTGCTGGCTTATTGCACTGCTCATTGAAAATCCTTTACACGCTGGCAACATTTTAGGGAAGGACAAGCACACTCTGAGTCATTTGTAAAGAAAGCAGAGCAATTTCAATTCTATATCTCCATGCATGCTGAAACCAGAAGCACTGTCAACGTACAAGTCTGAGGTGGATTTATGCTGAGAAACAGGCAACCTAAGCCTTCATTATCAATGCATGAAATCAGCCACTGTGATCAAATTCAAGCAAACCACAAAAAGGATATGATTATGAAAGTCTCCACAGATTTAGCACCAAACCTCATGGAATGAAGAATCATCTATTGAAATTGTGTAAATGTTAAAAATAGCTCTGGCTTTTCAACAATGAGCAGGATACAGGGAAGAAATCAGTAGTCTATATTATAAGGACTTATAAAGGCTGCATAAATCAAAATAGCTGTAGGTTCCTGGGACTTTGCTCTAGACAAATGAAATCACGGGAGACTATTACAATTATAACAAAAATAATTCCATATATTTGACACAGATATCCATTAAAGGGCAAATCAAACATCCTTTAACTCCTAAGTGCCCATCTCTAAATTAAAATAATGGTGATAGTTAAAAATGTGCGATGCTATGCTAGCACCAGGACAAAATACCATCAATTTTACTCTAAGACAATTTCATAAACAATAAAGATTTAAATCGATTCTGTGTAACAATAAACATGCAAGACAGATATTTTTAACACTATAATCTTTGCTCATTATTTTGAAAAATCTATAGTTCATTAAACCCATGTATTTTTATCCCAACTACCCCCAAATTTATACCTTCGCTTTTTATCATCCTTCCTCTTTTGTTACTAAAATATAAGATGCAAGAGCTACTGGACATCATCTTTAGAAGACACAAGGTCAGAAAGCAGTATTAGATATACCCCAGAAATACATATACCCCAGAAAGCAGTAGCAGTGATTTGAGATTACAAAATATACAGCTTTGACATGCGCATGCAAACTGCAAAGCAAAAAAGAAATAAAACGTTTATTAGAAATCACAAAAATAAACTGGAAGAAATTCCTAGGAGGCAACATTGACAACACATTTAAGGTTCTATTCAATTTTTAAAAAAGGGTTTTAGGTTCTCATTGAGACTCTGAAGGCCAAACAAATTAGAATTCAGTAAAGGCAATTCCTGATTTGAGGACCTCCTATAAATGACTGGGTTCAGTTCTAGTAATCCTACCAGCTCTGAGATGACACATTTAGAAGTGTCTACAATATGAAACATCCGTGTAAACCTAAGCAGCACACATTTACGTAACACAGCATTCTGGAGCAACATTAAACACATCACTCTCACGGGTATTCTCACTATGTCCCCATATGGAAAGTTGACTCCTTACGGGCTGCTGGTTAGATGCCCTTGCTTGGAGACAGATTAGACACATGAGTGGATGTGCACATAAGTGTGTACGTATATCTATATGTACACCATTGAACACACTTGCCCCTCACAGTCACTTTTGCCACCTGAATTCCATTTGTTTTGTGTCTCCTGAAGCCCCTACGGCAACAATTGAATGTATTATGAGAAATAGCATTGGGCATCACTGACTTTGCAATTGTTCAGTGTCCTTTCTCTTCTGTCCTCTCTGGCTCACCCACCACACACATAAACTTTCCTTAGAAAACAGTCATAGGAATAGTTTATGAGAGATTGTATGCCTAAAAATCTTTTTATTATTACCACACATGAAGTTCCTTAGTAATAAGATAAAAGTTTAAAATTAAACTGGGATATTTGATTATAGGCCAATCCTTTATCTAAAACCCTTAGTGCTTGATGCATTTCAGAATTCAAATGTTTTCAGATTTTAGAAAGGTAATACTCTACATATGCCAGGAATTATATAATGCCTCCAGTGGCAGATGTTATATAATGCCACATTGAGGTCTGGGGCAACAACTCTATAATCAGATACATTAACATTCTATAGCAAAACGTGTGCATATCCATACTCGTTGGGATAAATAAATGCTATAATTTAAGTTCACATTAGTTCATGTCACGTTTTCCCATCAACATGAATTACTAAATCTTCCAGTTTTCATTGCTTCTTGGATTTCAGGAATTGCAGGTAAGAGACTGTGGACCGTATAAATGTTTACTTAAACTGCTGGGAAGTTATGGATTGGGAAATGGTACCTAAGCAGGTGTTCTCTTGCTTAGGCAAGAAATTTGGAGGGTAGTGTTACTTTAACGGATGGGCAAAAATATGAGGGAAGGTGCTAGTAAGACTGAGACACAAAGCAGAGCAGAAATGTGGCAATAATGCACGATGACAAAACTAGGACATGGAAAACAAAGGCAAGAAGAAGCCACTCAGAATTACTGAATCAAAAAAAAAAATAGTAATAATAGTACTCATTGATCACCTAAACTCTATACTCACTAGTGTGAAAGGCACTTGACATAAATATTTTTTAGCAACCTACCTCAATTTTCAAAAGGAAATTTTAAAAGGATGAATGTATCTTCAGAGTGAGGCAAAACATTTGGTTATCTCACCCTCTTCTCATTGTACCCAAAAGCAAAATATCCATAATGTTATACAGTGCATGTGGCACTGTCAGAAACAAACAAAAAAATAAGCTTTGCCTTATGAAGTAAAGATTTCTGTTTTATTTGTATATGCTATAAACTACTTGCATTAGAGGTTCTTTAAAATCAGTTTTAGAAAAAAGTAGCAATATTTTCTGCCATCAAGAGTCAACTGTTTAATTTTAAAATCCATTTTAAAAACAAATGTTCTCAAAAAACAACAATATATTGCATTTGCTTGGAGTCTTTCTTATGAGTACATTTCCCAAATAAACACTTTTCTTTAAGCACATTAAAGAACTTTAATATAGCAGAGCATTGACACTACACTTAAGATAAGACTTTGGGTCTATAGAACATTCAGTCTTCAAAGAGCATTTCCTGGGTGCCTTTTGGGCCTAGATCTGCACTGGGGAAGTGTCCAGGAGGCATTTATGTGAAGGGTGGTCTTTCTACTCACTGAACAAACTAAACTGTAATGTGTGGCTCTTAGTATCTAGAATACAATCACAAAGTCATTTTCTATGTGAAGAAGGAAACTGCATTTATTTTTTTGACAATACAACATAATTCGGTGAATTCTCCTTTTTTAGCAATCAAAATGGTGCCCCGATGGTTTGATGGAGTTATAGCAGCTTCTAAAAGTAACTTACTATCCTATAAGATGAGTAACACTTCGGGGCTATGATTTTAAAAAAAGCTCCCTATACATTTTACGTCAAGTTCATAAAATAATAGATAAATACCCAGTGTCTACAGGACAAGAGTCTCTGGATTGCAGGTTCACCAGAGCACAAGCTCTTTAAATGAAGTGGGTTAACATTATTTGTGAGTGCCAGCACACTCGGCCCATTAAAAAGTACAATTATCCAGCCCTTCCACCATCTCCAAACTCCATGTAATCAGAAGAGCAAATGTGTTTCACAGCTCGAGAAAAACTGTTTAGTGCCAAGGACATACACCAACCTCACGGTCAGCTGTAACATTCCACAGGGGTGTCTAACCCAGAACACTGTCCAACAGCCTCCTTGGCTGTGACACTGTTAAGATGTGAAAGTCAAATGTCTGTGTGAAGAAAGTTGGTCAGTCCAGGTGAAAATACATTCATCCCCCAGTGGAAATTGAACTCACTAATTACCACTGGGCTTGGCTCACTGCTGAAAACCCTTCTCCCTAGATTAGTTCAAAATGGGTAACACTTCTATTCCAGGCAGACACCAAGGTTTTAAATACGCCTTTGATGATTTAAATCACTCAGACATGTAAACACTTGCCGTGATTGTCTAAGACTCAGTTTCCACACTGAAAGCTGTATTTGGTTTTCAAAATCTAAAAACCAAGACTTGATGTTAAGCAATTCTTATCTTTTAATAGATATAATATGTAAAAGTTTATATTCAAAAGCATTCTTTAAGAAAAAGACAATCTGTCCATCACCAAAAAAGGGCCAACCACCCCTTGTAACCATTTTATCAAAGTTCCATTCAAACTCTTTTATGTGTCAATCCCTTAGAGTTCTGTACTTAATTCACACCCTTGTATAATCCACACCCTTGTCTGACAGTTTTTAACCACAAGTACAGAATATGGAGATGTTCTATAATGACTTTTTCAAGTCTACGTCAGGTGTAGTTTTAGATTTCTGACACCATTGAAGATGGCTAGAGCTCCGTCTCAAATTCAAAGCATTTGTGCCTCAGGAAGTGGTTAGAATTGTAACTTGAGACTTGATCCTATTTCCAAATTTCTCTACTCTCATTCCCAAGGAACTTCAATCTCAATAAGCCCTACAATATCAATCTCAATTAAATTTATCTGGGGAGAACAGATAAAGGGTACCAACTCTTATCCTTGCTTTGAAAAATAGAGTCAGGATTTTGTAAAATACTTGGAAACTAAACAGTGATCAATTCTGAGTAAGACAACGAATCAGAAAAGTGTATCAGTATTCCTTCTACTATATGTATCGTCACTGGGTCTGAAGTACTACAAGTAAGAGACAATTCCTGAGTATTCTTATAAGGACCTGGGACATACACAAAGAAAAGCAGATGCCCTGTTTTCAAAGGTGCAATTTGACATATTTTGACCAAGGCCTTTTCCCCCTCTAAGTCTGTCCCTTCATTAAAAACCATAAGTCATATGGGCTCTATCCAATACATGGATTGTATAATAATTATTCTATGAAAGGAATTTTCTGAACTTACTAATTAAGAGGTTTAAAGAAATAAGTATATTGTAAATAATTTAACCCACCTACCTCACACTGAAATGATTTACTTATCTAGTGCACTTACTGACAGAAACTCAATGATTTGTTACATTCACCATGGTAATTATATTTTGCAGAGTCAGATTTCTTGGTTGAATGATAAATGGCAAATTGATTCATCAAAAATTAAGTAAAAGCAAGCATTTGAAACTATGTGTTTCTACTGAAAAGGTAAAATCATTATCGTACTGATGAATTCTAGCCTTATCTCTAAATCTGTCATACAAACCTAAGATTGCATCATTTAAAATTTATGTTCATTCCTAATATCTCTTAAAATGGAGACTTTTCCAGACATAGAGCAATATTAATATATTTAAGTAGTAATTTTTATTCCTGAAAACTAAAGAAAGATCTCTCTTGCTCTTCCCCCTTCCAAACACCCAACCTCCCCAACCCCTGCCATGTCTCCCCTATACATTCTGCCTAACGCATACAAGCTGCTCAGAAAGTCTATCAAATGAGCATGCTCTTGCCCCCACATGCATGTCCACACATCCTCACTCCTTGGTGTGGTATTTCTTTGCTTTCCTTACTCACTAATAAGTTGCATCAGAATGTTGATGTGGGCAAAGGAATGAAGAAACTATCATACTTTCAATATACTCATGGCACCATCTTGTGGTAATTCTTGGTATCGTGTTTTCAAGTTTAATTTTTAAAGTTCTTCAAACATGTCTGGGAAAACACATTTGAGGATAAATTTAACATTTTAAATATGCATGAGATACAATGTGATAAATCTGGCCTATATATTTAAAACCCCACACACATATTTTAAGAGTTATAATATCTATCATTAGTGTCCTGACCCCAGAAACCATTTAATACCAATAACCGTTTCTTGAATGTAGAATAGGAATGACATTAACAAATCTTTAAGAGGGAGGGGAGAAACAATAACTGAGGATCCTGGGGGTGTCAAAGAACAGCACAGACTATAGCAGCCAAAAAAATAAAATAAAATTATATATAACACTGCAACTGACAACCCATTTTCCAATCCCACTGTCTATTCCCACGTCCAAACTACTACTCCACTTCCTGCTGCAAAATAGCCAGGTTTTATCACCCTTATCTTCTCCCCCATCCCAAGCATCCTGACTTTAAAATCTACTCAAGCTCAGTTTAAAATTTCTAAGGCCAAATAAAAGATGCCACTTCTTGAATCAAGAGGCAGAGCGTATTTTTCCACCCCTTGAATTTGAGCTGGCGTTGTGTCTTAGGCCATTGCTGCTCCTGTAAGAGAATACCACAGACTGACGTGATTTTTTAAATAATAAAAATTTATTTATCACAGTTCTGAAGGCTGAGAAGTCCAAGATCAAGGTATCAGCAGATTTGGTGTCTGGTAAGTGCTTGCTCTCTCCTTCTAAGATGACGCCTTGTTGCTGCATCCTCCAGAGGAAACCAACGCTGTGTCCTCACTTGGTGGAAAAGCAGAAGGAGCAGGCAGCTCTTGAAGCCTCTTTCATAAGAGCACTAGTCCCATTCATAATGGTGGCACCCTCATGGCCTAATCACCTCTCAAAGGCACCACCTCTTCAGACTGTCACGTTGGGGCTTAAGTTCTAATGTATGAATTTTAGAGAAACACAAACATTCAAACCATAGCACCTTGTGACTAGCTCTGACCAAAAGAATGCAGTAAGTTGCAGCTGCTGTTCTTGTTGTCTTGCAACACTGCTCTGTGACTGCTGAGTAACAAAGCCTGGCCTAATCTCCTTGAGGAGGAGTCTACTGGTGAGAATTACCCAGCCTACAGCCAGCAGCAACTGCTAGATACATGTACAAAGCCCTCTAAAACCATCTAACCCAGTTATTCTGCAGCAGCCTGCAGCTCCACAGGGGTCCACCCATGAGTTCAGCACAAGAACCACCTAGCTGAGCCCAGCCCACATTTCTGACCCACAGAATCACAATTAAAATAACACACTGCTTTAAAATTTTTTCTGAAAGCTTCTGCCTACCTTTCCAAAATTCTCTTGTTTTCTTCTATCAGTAATTGCCTTACTCAGTTTCAGCCATATCTCAGGTTTTTAGACACACCAAGTTTTTCCTCAGGTTGAGATTTTGAGCATTCTCTTCATTCCCTTTGGATCACTTTTCTCTATTCTCTTTGCTTGACTAACTTTTTTTTTTTATGTCTTAAAATTTTAATCTTAAATGAGAATGGATAGCAGAGGGTAGGATGTCAGTCACTAGCCACCCTTCACAGAGAACTAATATGGTCAGTTTTATCTGGACTTGGGAAGCTGTGGATGGGTCATGGAAAAAATAAGCTCTGCAATTGTGTGGTATCCTGGGGAAGCAATATCTAAGTGAAATGTCTGGAACTGATGCGGAGGCTCCTAGTTAACATAAACCAGAGTGACAGCGAGAACTCAGGACAACTTAGCTCTGAATTCCAGCAACTACCTGTGACTTTCTTATCTATGTCTTTGCAGCTGTTTTCCCTGTACCTCTGTTCCCACAGGACCAGAAGACTGTTTTTCCTGTTCTGATTCCTTTCTACCTTTGCAAAGGGATCTTCCTCTTTCCCCCCAAATCGTACTTCACTCCAATAATAAGAAACTATTTATAGTTTGTTCCTACATGCATCTGTGTTGCCGTTGCCTATACCTGGAATGTTTTTTCTTGAATAATTTGAAACTCATCTTTGAATACTCATCTCAAAGATCACTTCCTCTGGGAAGTCTTCCCTCACCTCCAAAAAGTTAATCATTCCTTTTTGTGTGCCACATCTACGTTATTTGTAGATCTGCCATTGTTCTTAGCATACCATATTGCAATTCAATTATTTAAATATTTATTTTATCTTGATACTTAAGATATTGTTTTATTAATCTCTGTAAAATATGAACTTCGTAATATTTAAAATAAGAAAAATCCCCAAGGTTCTGTTTCCTATTATCTCTAATTATGCCAATAGAAAACTGGGGGGTTTAGGTGGTCATCTTTATTAAAATTTTTAACTTAAATTTTTATCATGATAATCAGAGATCCACATGCAATTGTAAGAAATAATGGAGTTTTCTTGAACACCTTGCCCAGCTTCTACCCACAGTAAAAAATTTTTAAAGTTTAGAATAATAGTGTAATCAGGATATTGACATTGATCTGATGTACAAATCTTATTCAGATTTCCCCGGTATTACTTGTATTTGTGTGTGTGTGTGTGTGCGTGTGTGACCTGTGTAGATTCATGTATCCCCCACCAGGGGTCTCTCATGTTGCAGTTTTGTACCCATATCTACTTCCTTCTTGAAACTCACCCCTGTCCCTTACCAACCACTAATTTGTCCTCTACTTCTACAATTTTGCTATTTCAAAAATGTTGTATAAATGGAATCCATAAGGTATGTAACCTTTGGGGACTGGCTTTTTCCACTCAGTATAATTCCCTGAAGATCCATCCAAGTTGTTGCGTGTATCAAGGGTTCACTCCTTTTTATTGTTGAGTAGTATTCCTTAGCACAGATGTACCACAGTTTAACAAGTCACCCCCAAAAGATATCCGTGTCAAATCCTTAGAACCCGTGAGTGCTATCTTTTTTTGCAAAAAGTCTCATTGCAGATGTGATTGTTAGGAATCTTGAGATGAGGAAACAATCCAGGATTATACAGGTGAGCTCTAAACCCAATAGCAAGCATCGTTATGAGATAAGGAGAAAGGAGATCTGAAGAAAAGACATAGACATACAGAGCAGAAGATGTCGTGAAAACAGAAGCAGAGACTAGAGTGATGCAGCCACAAGTCCAGGAATTCTGGGGCAGCCACCAGAAGTTTTAAATTTTTATGTTTTTACATTTAAATCTATAATTCATTTTGAGTTAATCTTTTTATATGATGTCAGATTTAGGCCTAAGTTTGTTTGTTTTGTGGCCTACAGCTGTTCAATTACCCCAGGACTTGAAAAGGTATTCTTCCTCCATTGACTTGCTTTCGTACCTTTATCAAAAAATCAGTTGAGTATGTGTGTGTGGATCTATGCCTGGGTTCTCTAGTCTTTTTCATCTCTCTCTCTCTCTTTCTCTCTCTTTCTCTCTCCAATAAAACTACTGTCTTGATTACTTTAATATACAGTAAGCCTCAATATTGGGTAGAGAGATCCCTCCTTTTTTCTTCTTCGTCAAGTTTTAGCTAGCAGCTATACTAGCTAAAAGGTCTGTGCTTTTTCATATAAATGTTAGCATAATCTTGTCTATGTCTACAAAAAGAAATTGCTGAGATTTTGATAGAAATTGCATGAAAATTATAGATCAGTTTAAGGAGAACTGGCATCTTAATCTTGTTGAGTTTTCTAATCCTGATTTACTAAACACGTGGTATGTCTGTCCATTTATGTAGGTCTTCAATTTCTTTTCTCAGCATTTTGTAATTTTCAGCATATAGATCCTGCACGTTTTTTAAAGTGTATATCTAAGTATTTCATTGTATTGGGAAGTGATTATAAATGATATTGCATTTTAAAATTTTGATTTCCATATGTTCATTTTTAGTATATAAATATAATATGTGGGCTTTTTTGTTTTTTTTTTTTTTTTTTTTTTTTTGAGACAGGGCCTCACTCTATCACCCAGTTGGGAGTACAGTGGTGTGATTGCAGCTCACTGCAGCCTTGACCTCTTGAGCCCAAGAATCCTCCCACCACAGCCTCCTGAGTAGCTGGGACTACAGGTGTGCACCACCATGCCTGGCTTTCTCTTTTTTTTTAGAGACAGGTTGTGTTTCCCAGGTTGGTCTTGAACTCCTAGGCTCAAGTGATCTTCTTTCCTCAGTCTCTCAAAGTACTGGGATTACAGGCTTTTATTTTTATTTGTTTTTCTTGCCTTAATATAGTGGCTAGAACTTCCAGCACCATGATGAATAAGAGAATTGAGAGTGGACATCCTTCCCCCAGTCTTGGTCTTAGAAGAAAAACATTCAGTCTTTCACATTAAGTATGCTGTTACCTGTAGACTTTGTTTAGATACTTCTATTAAATCAAGGTAGTTTCCCTTTATTTCTAGCTTGCTGAAAATGTGCGTTGGGTTTTCTCGAATGCTTTTACTGCATTAATGGATGTGATCATGTGAGTTATCTTCTTTAACTTGTTGATATAGTAGATTAATTTTTTTTTTTTTAGACATGGAGTCCTGCTCTGTTGCCCAGGCTGGAGTGCAGTGGCGTGATCTCAGTTCACCGCAACCTCTACCTCCCAGGTTCAAGTGATTCTCCTGCCTCAGCCTCTTAAGTAGCTGGGATTACAGGCACACACTACTATGCCCAGCTAATTTTTTAATATTTTTAGTAGAGATGGGGTTTTGCCATGTTGGCCAGGCTGGTCTCGAACTGCTGACCTCAGATGATCTGCCCACTTCAGCCTCCCAAAGTGCTAGGATTGCAGGCGTGAGCCACCGTGCCCAGGTGGTAGATTATTAATTTTTAAATGGTGAGCCAGTTTTACATACCTGGAATAAATCCCACTTAGTTATGGTATACAATTCTTTTCATACATTGCTGGATTCAATTTGCTTATATTCTGTTGAGAATTTTTTACTCTAAGTTTATGATATACTATTCTGTAGGGTTTTTAAAAATGATGTGTTGTCTGATTCGGGTATTAGGATAATACTAGCCTCATAAACTACGTTGGGAAGTGTTTCCTCTTCTTCTATTTTCTGAAAGCAACTGTATAAAATTGGTGTCAATTTAAAAAATCTTTGGTAGAATTCTCCACTGAAACCATATGAATCCAGAAATTTGTTTTTCAAGTGCTTTGTAATGATAAATTCAGCTTATTTGATGGCTATAGGTCTATTCAGATTTTCTACCTTTAAATTTATATTTAGGTTTATTTATTTTTGAGATGGAGTCTTGGTCTGTCTCCCAGGCTGGAATGCAATGGCATGATCTTAGCTCACCACAACCTATGCCTCTGGGGTTCAGGCGATTCTCCTGTCTCAATCTCCAGAATAGCTGGGATTACAGGCACATGTCACCACAACAGGTTAATTTTTGTATTTTTAGTAGAGACAGGGTTTCACCATGTTGTCCAGGCTGGTCTAAACACCTGACCTCAAGTGATCTGCCCACCTTGGCCTCCTAAAGTGCTGGGATTACAGGCATGAGCCACCACACCTAGCCCAGATAGTGTATGTTTATTTTAGTTGAATTTTAGTTATTTATGGTTTCTGAAGGACTGGTTCATCCTTCTCACTTATCACATTTATGAATACAAGTTTTTAATATTTGCTTATTATATTTTTAATTGCTGCAAGTTCTGTCATAATATCATGTATCTCATCGGTATCTCCTTTCTTGTCCTCATCAGTCTTGCTAAAAGCTTACAAATTTCACTGCTTTTATTAAAGAACACGCTTTTTGTTTTATGGACTTTTCCTCTGTCGCTTTCCTATTTTCAAGTTCACAGATTGTTGGTGTAGGTCTTTATTACTTCCTTCCACTTGCTTGTGGTTTGGTTTTTCTATTCTTTTCTGGCTTCTTGGTTGGGAACTTACTTGAGAACTTCTTTTTATTTCAAATATAAGCATTTAAGGCCATAAATTTCCAGCTCTGCACTGCTTTAGCTTCATCCCACATACTTTACTATGTTGTGCTTTCATTTTCGTCTAGTTTTTGCTTTGAGACTTCTTCTTTGATTCATAGATTACCTAAGAGATACGTTGTTTAATTTTCCTGTTGTTTTTCTACTACTAATTTCTACTTGATTTCATTATGGTCAGAGAAAATATTGTATATTACAGTTCCTTCAGATGCATTAAGGTTTGTGTTATGGTTCAATATATGGTCTACCTTTGTGAATAGTTGTATAGGCACTTGGGGAAAAAAGTGTTCTACTGTTATTAAGTAGAGTTCAATATAAATTAATTAGATCATGTTAGCTGATTGTATTGTTCAGACCTTCTAAATTCTTGCTTATTTTGTTTAATAACCCTATCAGTTGCTGAGAGTGGGTCCCCAACTGCAATTGTAAATTTGTTCATTTCTTTTTTCTGCTCTATCAGTTATTGCTTCATGTGTTTTGAGGCTCTGCTGTCTGGTGTATGAACATTTAGGATCATTATGTCTTCCTGGTGAGTTGAACATTTTATCAGTACATAATGTCCTGCTCTGTCTCTAGTAAATTTCTTTACTCCCTACTTCATCAGACATTAATATAGCTACCCCAGCCTTTATTTTTTAAATTACTGTTTGCATGATATATTATTTTCCATCCTTTTACTTTCAGCATACCTCTTATTGATTTTGAAGTGAGTTTCTTGTAAGCAGCATATAGTTGGGTTATTTTTTTTTAATGCACTTTTTCTTTGGATTGGTTTATTGAGGCTATTTACATTTAAAGTAATTATTGATGTTAGCCTTTAAGTCTGACATTTTATTATTTGCTTTCTGTTTTTTCCTTTGGCTCTTGGTCCTCTGTTTCTCTCTTCTTTCTGTCCTGTGGCTTACTTGAACACTTTTTAGGACTCCATTTTTATTTATTTATATTTTGGTTGTATCTCTTTGTATAGTTTTCATAGTGGTTGCCATTAATATTATAATGATATATGTATGTGACTTATGGCAGACAATTTACTGGTATCAGCATTTAACACCCCTACTTTCAAATATCACAGTTTTTAGCATCAGATGATTATAATTTGTTTCAGTCATCAAATATGATTTACAAAGCTAATGAAGAAAATGATAATGTAACGATTAATTTTATGTGTCAACTTGACTGGGTCACTGGATGTTCAGATATTTGGTTACACATTATTCTGGGTATTTCTTCCTGCCTGACTGCCTTCCACCTGTGACATTAGTTTTTTTTTCCCTGCCTTCAGACTCAAATTGAAACATTAGCTCCTCTTGGGTCTTGAGTCAGCCAGCCCTCAGGCTAGAACTACACCATCAAATCTTCTGAATCTCATGTTTTTTGAACTTAGGCTAGAATGACACCATTGGCTGTCCTGAGTCTCCAGATATCCTACAGATCTTGAAAACTAGAGGCCTCCATAATTGTGTGAGCTAATTCCTTTCTCCCACAGGTTCTGCTTCTCTGGAGAACCCTACTACAGGTAGTTTATTATGTACCATATTTCTGTTCTTTCCATTGTTCTTTCTTCTTTCCTTCTCAAAGCTCCAAGATTCATTCTTTTATCATTTCCTTTCTAGTTGAAAAATTTCTTTTAGCCAATATTTAAGGATACACCTGTTAATGATAGATTATGCTGCCTAGTACAAACCCCATCTCATGTGATGATATTTAATTTCAGGCAGTATGAAGTGACTTTCCCCAGAGCTGCATCATTGATTTGGGGTGGGTTGAGGAGGGTACTTACAGGCTTACATGGTTCCAGGGCTCAGGTAGGAGTGTTTATGGCCTGGCTGTCACTTCTGCACATGGACATCTGCTGAGGCATGTTTATTTCTGTCTGATATTTAGTCATTAGTTCATGCAGGAACTGTGAGGTATTTCTGTGCTGTATTACATGTAAAACACTATCCTGCCACCGTCCCAGTCCAACAGAAAAGACCATGTCCCTGTGGTTCCCAGGTTCTACCAGCAGCTTCGGTACTCCCTAAGCCCACAGGAAATCATAAGATTGCCTCAGCTCCACCTGCCAACCCTTGCTAGGGGCCAGGAACACCAGGGTCTTACTGTCTTTGTGGACCGTTCTGTGAGACAGAAACTCACAACTACTTTTTCTGGAAGCCAAGACCCATCTGTGGTTTCTGTTATTTCCACTTACCCCTTGGAACTGGATGGGGAAAGCATTAGGGATCTTTAATATGCAAACTAAGTTACTTCAGCTCTTTTTGCTTCCCCTTTGAGTCTCTCTTCCACAGCCCAGAGTATTCATAAAACGTTTGGCTAGGGAGACAGTGCTGAGAAAAGGATTTTGCTGCTACTTATCATAAGTCCCTTGCTCACTTTGGTACATTGATTACACACACACACATACACACACACAGCAGACTGGTTTCAGGTACACTCTAAGAATCTTCCTGTTGTTCTAAAGCTCAGATCTAAAAGTTCTATAAATACCCTGAATACTAAATTTGGCAGAAGACTTCCAGTGGCTAGGGGTCAGCCACCTTTTATTACTAGAAACATGTCTCAACCATCACCCTGTGGACCCAATTCCCATCCATGCCAACTCCAACACGATAAAACCAACCCAGAAGAGGGGAAGTCACCTCTTAAATTAACAGTTCTTGGGAAGAATATCTACAACACATATTTTTCTCTACAGGGGTGAAATGGGCTTCGATTTTCTTTCCTGTGTTTGTTTTCTGGGACTGTTGTAACAAAGTACCACAAACTAAGTGGCTTACACAACAGAAATTTATCATCTTATAGTTCTAGAGGCTAGAAGTAAAAAAAAAAATCAATGTGTTACTTGGGTTGGTTCCTTCTGAGGGCTGTGAGGGAAGGATCTATTCCAGGACTCTCTCCTTGGCTTGTAGATGGCTGTCTTCTCCCTGTATCTCTTCTCACATCATCTTCCCTCTCTGTGCGTATCTGTCTGTGTCCAAATTTCTGGGTTTTTTTTTTGTAAGGATATCAGTCACATAGGATTACAGCCCACCTTAATGATTTCATTCCTCTGTAAAGACCCTTGCTCTAAATAAGGTCATATTCTGAGGTACTGAGGGTTAGAATTCCAATATATCTTTTTTTTTTATTTTGTGGAGAAACACAATTCAACACTTAATACTCTCTGAAGCCAAGTGATGGGCAAAAAAGGAAGACCAGCATTTTGTTTCCTGTTTAAGTGCCTGCTTTGTCAGTGAGCTTGCCAGCCTCCCCTGTGCTACCTAAGCAGGAAAGAAAGCCCCCCACAATCCACTCCACCTGTACTTGCCTAGGCCCCAGCAGTTCCAAGTTTTCAAGAGGAATGTTCATTCTCAGATGGATTCTGACCTCAATCTCCAAGCATTGATGCACATGAGAACAGAGGACACAATCTTGTCAGGACTACCATAGTGCAGAAGAAAGAGGCACATACAGTCAAGGAATGAAGGCTTTTGCTAACAACTATGAGCAAGCTGGAAGATGCAGCTATCTCACAAGGGACTCTCAATGCCTAAGGGACCACCTGGGGGATCCCTTCATCCACAGGGTCTGTTAGGAGGATGTATGAGCCACAGAGACAGCCAAAATAGTAGTCAGCAATTAAGAACAGCATTGCCACCTTGCAGAGGCTGTAAGGTAAGGTAAACCTCCGCCTTTTCATCCTTCTGTTTTCCCACCACTAGGCTGAAGAGCAGGCTGAGGCAGGGGTAGGGTAGAAGCTCATGTGCCCAGCCCTCCGCTCTAAGTTCTAGAGTCCATCTAGACAAATCTTAATTTGGCAATAAAATGTTGTTTTTATAAATAGAGTTGAATCTTCTAAATCAAGGAATCTTTCTGAATATACAAAAGTGAAAAGTTATGAGTTGAGAGAGTGTTAAGAGAGCTGCTACCCAGCGAAACACAAATTTGATAGATCAAAAGTGAGGAAAGTGACCAAAAAAAATGAAATGATGTCAGGCTTGAACCTCATTAAGTGGAGACTCTAAATAGTAGATAGTGTACACATGCACACATGATAGCACTAGGTATATTCTGCTTTAGTTCCTGCTGTTTCACTTAGCATTATATCACGGACAATTTCTTCTATCACGAGATATTCTTCAGAAATATAATTTTTAATGACTATGGTATTCATAGATATTTACACTCTAACAGATGCAATTCAAACTTTTACTCAGGCTATTTGTGCTCTAACTTAGGTATCAGTTTTGAACCTAACACTAAATATATATATAATGTACAATATTATTAATTAATAATATATATTATTATATACAATATAATATATAATATTTTTCTCTACAGGGGTGAAGTGGGCTTCGATTTGTTATATATTATATATTATTGAATAATATAATATTATACTTTTATATATATATATATATATTTTTTTTTTTTTTTACTTTTTTGAGATGGAGTCTTGCTCTGTTGCCCAGGTTGGAGTGCAGTGGCACAATCTCCGCTCAATGCAACCTCCACCTCCTGGGTTCAAACAATTTTCCTGCCTCAGCCTCCTGAGTAGCTGGGATTACAGGTGTGTGCCACCATGCCTGGCTAATTTTTGTAATTTTAGTAGATACGGGGTTTCACCATGTTGCCCAGGCTGGTCTTGAACTCCTGGCCTCAAGCCCCAAAGTGCTGAGATTACAGGCGTGAGTCACTGTGCCCGGCTGTAACACTAACTATATTTGTAATATATAACTATAGGTAAATCAATACACCTTGGAATAATTATAATTATCATAATAAATAGAAAATGGAAAAATAATTTTCTACTATTATAAGTGTGTATTTTATATCCTGTAAGCCCCTTTACTTTCTTTCACAGTATGTTAAATATTGACTGAAGAAAACAATTTAATGACATTAAATCATCAACAGAGTAAAAAGTAGTTAGATTTGGCTTGAAATACAAAAATTATTTATTTACAGCACACCAAGAACCATGTAACAGCACTGAGTGAAATTTCAACAAATGTTTTCTCTGTATCATCTCACTTCAAGCTGGGGCCTCATTACAGAACAAACCCTTGCTAGAGCAGGATTTGGAGCTCTTCCCCCACAATTGAGAGGAGGCTTATCTTGGCCTCCCACCTCAACCCTTGGGAGGAAGTCCGCCTTTTGTAGAAATCTTCATCATGGATAACGATACATTTCACATTTTTCTTTAACTCTGTCACAGTGAAGATACCCAATGACCAGCAATGTAGAGGAGGAGGGGCTGCCCAAGAACAACATAAAGGATGTGAAAGATTGTTTAGAATTCAGGGCAGAGGCAGAAATGCAAAAATTCCTGAGCTTCTGCCTCTATCCAGCCCACAAGGAAAGGGTGAGAGGCAAGTGAAAGTGATAGATTATGGTGCTGGATTTCAGAGGGAAGCCTTGTTGGTTTTGGCAATGCCTGTTCCTATTGTTAGAACACCCAGCACACTGCTGGCAACTCTCTAAAAGAATATGACAAGTTTAACATGCAAAATTAATGCTCTTCTCCTGCATCATAGGATGTTATAAATAAAGCCGTAGCTTTTTATACACTATCAAATGGTATGCCACCCAATAGAAAGAAGATAAAGGAAACCCAAGAAAGCTAATTTTAAGAGAGGGAAAAAATGACATCACTGATGCATTTTAAACACACTTCAAAATACATTCAGAAGTGTTCACACATTGTGGGGATACAGGAAGTCTCTGGCCCCATATACAAATTGCGCGCGTGTGTGTACATGTGTGTGTGCCAGTGTATGTCAGTGGGTGTAACAAATATTTCGAGACGTGACAAACAGTTCATGGATTTTACCTGTAGGAGAAAGAGTACATGTTATCATGGTGGCCCAGTTTTAAGGTAAAAATTAAGTCTTGTTCTAAATCCTTCATTTTCCAGACCAGGACCATCTCTCCCCACGGCACATGGAACCCGGGACCCTGCCTCCTACCTGTGCTGCTGTTGCTGCTGGGGCTGGCCTGGGCGGGCGGTGGGGGCTGCCCATCACTCAGCTGCTTCACTCGTTTGCGGTGGGATTTGCCGTTGGAATGCACCTGAGCCTGGGCTGCAGAGTTCAGCTGGATGTTGCACACCTCACAGAAGGAGAAAAGAATTTTCTTTTTCTCTTTGCTCAACTGGTCCTCAGGCCTGTCATTCTTTATCCCCTTTTCTTCAAAGCCCCGTAGAAAATTTGCCATATTCATGATTCCATCTTCAAGATGGTTGTCAGGGCTTAAGGAGTACCTCATGCCTAAAAATCAAAACAAGTACAAGTGCTTCTGAAATTATATAACCCTTCTAATTTTCTAGTATGATTACAATTCATCTTTAATGGTTTGTTTAAGTTAAAAGTTGCCCAGCTACCCAGTGGTTACTCCTAGAAAAATAATCATCAGAAGTACCTAAGTAAGCAAGTATGGTCTTTCAACGTGAGTTCCTTGTGCCTGGTCGTTTTGGAACAGAAGTTCCTTTCGCCTGGAGCCCTTTTACCCCATCCTTGCCCGTCTTCCCATCACCTCCCACCCTCTTTACTCTTTTAACTTCCCACCCATGAGATCTCCGCTGGCAAATTACCTTCTACATGAAACCCTTTCTGACCCTGGACACAAGGCAAGATCTGGTTATATGCTCACATCGTGCTATGTGACACCTATCAGAGTATGCATTTCTTAGGTAATTGTGCACTTACTTGGCTTATGTCTGTCTCCCCATTAGAGTATAAGCTCTATGAGGACAGTCACTTCATCTCTGGATATCCCTTAGGCCTACAACTGCACCTTTTACATAATAGGCATTCAAATTTTATTGAAGGAAGGAATAAATGATGGTATGAATCTGGGATTGTGAAAATGTTCATGTGCAGACACAAACGTATACACAATCAGCATACACCTGGGCATATACAAACAGATACATGCCTTAACTGCAGGGGAGGTAACAAAGAACAAAACACCGTATGTCTGCAACTTACATTGGGCTGTGTTCTAAACGTCCCTTGATAAGTCAGCCGACAGGAATTTGGACATATTTTCTTATCCTTATAGTGAAACAAGTTGTTTCGTTACATTAGCCCATTAACATCAATTTAATATTTGATGGAGTTGAAATGTAGAACATCTGAAATACAGAATAATATAAAATTTTAGTAAACTGGTAATTGAAAAAGAATAAAATAGAATAAGACACAATTTTGTATATTTTTAAGTACTGCTATTTTCTTCATTTGTTTAGATAAAAGTACAGAGGTAGATTACAGACTAAGGGAAGATTCAAAAAGGATTTTCAAAACTTTGAGACCCTTGGTTGATGAAGATTGTCGTGACATTTTTTTTTCAGTGCCATTTTATGTAATTTTTCATTTTAGTTAATACCAGGAATACCAGCATTTTCAAAATTATCGGTGGGATTATAACAATGTTTTGGTTTACAATTTGAATAAATAAAAAGACACTTCCCAAAAAAAAAGGGGAGGGGAATTTGGCAAAAATTAAGGGAAAAGGGTATGTGTGAGGAAGGATGGCTGAGGTGGCAGTGCTGTGCCATAAGAGATGAAGAGTTTATATGAAGGAAGGATCGTGGCTTGTAAGGGACTTCTGCTTATAGAACAAACAAAGCAAGGCATTGGCTTTCAACAGTCCTTTTGATCCAAGTTTTCTCAGAGCTCTAAGAAAAGGAATGAGCTACTAGAGACAAGTCCATATTTGGAGTGTTCACAAGCAGGATGTTTAAAATTCAGAAAAGGCATAACCATAAAACCAGATATTGATTCTAATGTACAGTATGCCAAAAAATCTCCTTGTACATACCCATACATCCAATTGTGAAGGTTGTTTGAACACTTAATTTCGATATGCAAAATCTACTTGTCCCTTTTAATTCTTTAACCTGATAATGCCATTTTAAGGAACTCTCTTACACAAAATTTTCCAAGTCAATCTATTCCTTTTAGCTCCGGCCTTAAAGTCTGCTCAAACTATGCAGAAATCAGGTTTAAGCAGTTCCTGTAGCTAAGCTACAGAAAATAATTCAGCTATAATTGAAATGGGGTTTGAACTGCACATAAATATTTTTTCTTTTATTCCTTAAACCTAAGATATTATGTTATCACAAAGTCACTTTTCTCATACAACTTAAGAAAATATCAGTGCTGTGTTAGTTATGTTCAAATATCTATATCTTCTCTTAAAATATTAAAACACATAATAAGAATTAGTTGAAATAAGTAAGTGATTTTTAAAATGAGCTCATTACTAACATTTTGCCCTGTCTAGAAAACTAATCCACTGTGAAACATAAGAAAAGCCAGTAACGTTTAACCTTGCAGAACGAGGCCAGGCACCATCGTACTCAATCATTGAAACCTAAGTTTATATTTCAACTCAAGCAAGCAAGATCCTTGACTCAGCGGAGAACTGTTGACACTTTCATCTGACAATTTAACCTCAGAGGTGCCCAGGCTTGTCCATATTGCAAACTAATACATGGTATTTCACAGACGCGAGACATACATCATAATGTTCCTACGACTCTTTTGTTTGCATTATCTTATAAAAAATAAAGCCATGTTACCTGTGCTTTTATGATTGTCATTTATCCTGGAAAGTATTCTACTTTTGATTTATTTAAATATACATATTTTAAGTAGGAAGAAAGAAATCTTTCATATAAAATAAATGGCTCTTCTAGAATTCTGTAACCTTTCAGAGTACCAGCATCTTTCGTAACCTTTCAACTGTATTTTACCTTCTCCAAGAGTTACTCTCACAAGTGATCTCCCAAACCTCCAACATCACATTCATGGGCCACTCTAGAAAAGATCCAATGCCTGGGGGTGGGGTATGCATTCTGTTCACCAAATCCCAATTTATTAGTCCTAGTTCTGCCTTCACACTTCCTTCTCTCTCAGGGGAAAATAAGGTCAGCTTCTGTTAATAGCCACTTGCAACTAAAGTATATTTAGCTGCAGAGGTCTTGGGGAAAAGACCTAGAGGTGGCAGAAAGGCAAGCTATCAGAGTCTCAGCATCCACTTTTGGCCTGAGATGATATAATTTCTAGGCTTATAATATGTGTGAATGTGATAACATTTATAATGTCAGCTTTCTCGCTAAGGGGAAAGTAACAGTGAGTTTAAATGGAAGAAGAGAGAAAAATCTCACTTTCTATTTTAAAGTTTTTCATCAGACTATCTTAATTACATGTTTCACTTGAGTGGGAGAGAAGGACCTTCGGGGGTGTCTGATTTTAAACAGAGCAGTGGGCAGCACTGTGCTTTGGACTGCCAGGAATGACTGTAAGAAAAGTCAGGAAAACTGAACCAAAAATTCTATGCTTTTTTTGTATTATTTCACCAGATTAGATGACCAACAACTTAACATTTGTAAGAGAATAAGATATTTTAGTGCAGGCAAAAGAATGAGAAAAGGTTGGTTCTTGAGTTGCTGCTTTTGGAGAAAAGAGCTGATGAATTCAAACTGGACAGTCAGGGAATATCCAAAGGAGTGATTTTAAATCACTAGGAGGCAATCCATCAGGAAATTTTCCAATGTTACAACTTTCCCTAGGATTTTCCCTGACCTGCATTGTTATCCAATCGTTTTCTATAATTATTTGAAAAAAATATATGACACTGATCTGGGGGTAAAGACATCTCTGTTGCACATGTACAGTAATACATTCTTTGACACAGAGTGGCCTCATCAGATGGAGAACAAGTTAAGAGACTGCCTCCCCTTCTATGTAAGTGTGAAAAGGCTCATTTTCCAACTCAAGTCAATCAGTTTTATCCACTTCCCATTAATTCCTTAACCCCTAACAACTTGGCTTGCAACTCCTTTCCACAGGTAGTGCTTGTCTTTGCAAAGTCACTATAAACACTTCTAATTGCCAAATCCAAGATGGCCGTTTCCTTACTCCCCACTTTCCCTGATGTCCTCGTGATGCTCCCTCGCCAGGGTCTCTTCCCACCTCTGCATTCCTGAGTCATCGTGTTCACAAAGTTAGCACAACACACAATTCTTATATTATTGGTTTAATTATTTATATAGTTTTATGACATGTATATGGTTTTACTTATTCACTCGCTCATTTCAGTATATTGTTACAGACTAGGTAGGCAGAGGGCAGGACGCCAGGGAGAAAACAGTGAACGTGGTCAAGGAGATGTCTGAGAGGACCAAACAATCCAATGAGAAATACAGAGGAGAAAACAAGAAAGTTACAACAAAGAACAATAAATTCTTTGGAAAGGTATACATTTTCTTCCCTTGCTAGATTTTAAGTTCCTTGAGTATAAAAACTATGTTTTATTCATCTTTGTATCCTCAGCATCTAAGATTGTGTTTTGTATAAAATAGGCACTTAATCAATGTTGGCTGAATAAATGAATGCGCTGTATTTGTGTGGGACGGTGTGAGGTGAGCGGGGTGGGAGGTCAGTGTGATGTGTGTGTATATGTGTTTTATGTGTTTGTGGTCTGTGGTATATGTGATGTGTAGTGTGTAGGGTGTGTGTGGTATGTGCTGGGGTGTATAGGTGTGGAGTGTGTGTGATATGTGTGTGGTCTGTGTATGGTATTATGTGAGTGTGATGTGTATGAGTGTGGTGTGCATGGCGTATGAAGTATGTATGGTATGTGTGGGGGATGTATGGGGAGTGTAGGAGGTATATGGGTGTAGTGGGGGGTGTGTGTGATATATGTAGTGTGTGTAGTATGTGTGTGGTATGGGCGTGGGGTGTATGCGTGTGTGGCATTGGTGGTGAACACAATAATGAAGGTCAATGTTTTCTTTCTTTTTTTTTTTTGTTTTGAGACAGAGTCTCGCTGTGTCACCCAGGCTGGAATGCAGTGGTGCCACCTTGGCTCACTGCAACCTCCACCTCCTGGGTTCAAGCGATTCTCCTGCCTCAGCCTCCGGAGCAGCTGGGACTACAGGCACACACCACCACATCCAGCTAATTTTGGTACTTTTAGTAGAGACAGGGTTCCACAATGTTGGCCAGGATGGTCTCGATCTCCTGACCTTGTGATCCACCTGCCTTGGCTTCCCAAAGTGCTAGGATTACAGGCATGAGCCACTGCACCCAGCCAAGGTCAATGTTTTCTAATTATTTTAGCTTGTATGTGGGCTAAGCACACAGCTGTTTGCATTCTAAGATTAGGAATGGTAATAACGGTGTGCTCCCCAAGGAAAAAGCATCATCACTCATCTGCAAACTAAAATCCCAACTGTTTAGGACAGTCTTTCATCCTGTAATTAAAAATAAGGCTTAAAGTTCAAATTCTGACAAAACATGGGTATACTGCGTCAGCATCCATGTGACATTAGCTCTTTCCTGCAACCAACTTTCTCAGGCAATGGAACACGGGGTATTGTGGGAAAGTTTGGGGAATACTTTGTGAAAATTAAAACACGTAGATGGAGAAGATATAAGGCTCTGGCATTGCTTTTTACCCATTTAACTATGTTGAAATGCCAGTACTGCCTCCTGAACTTCTACGCATAGGGAGGCAAAAAGTTGAGTTCTGAGTACCAGACTACAAACAATTTCTTTCCCCAAAATACAGTTTCGGAGAAAACTAAGAGAATGTTCAGAGAAAACTAGAGAATGTTCATTTCACTGAATGTTTTGGTATATTTCATAATAGGATTCAGATATGAGAGGCTGTATTTGATCCAATTCAACTAATCATTTGTTAAACACTGATTATAGACAATACGCTATACTTGGCCCTATGGTTAAAGAAATGTATAAAATTAAGAACCTTAAAAAATAAAAAGCTTGTGATACACTAGAAGAGGCAATCCTTCTGCTACTTGTTGTTTAGGAGAGTGACTATGGAGAACTCTCTGAATAACAGTCCCCAAAATACTTTGAACTTTTTACATTTGAATGAAATTATTGCTTAGTAATTGATTTCACTAGACAGTTTTTTGGTCTCATTTTTTCCCCCAAGTACTTACTGGCACTTTGTTGAGTACTAGTGAAATAGATTTTAATTGGGGTGCTCTGGTCTAGTGTGAATCCCAAGAGATTGGGATTATTTGACATCAATGGATGAGTCAGAAAAACTGACATTTAAATGTTACTAGCAGTTTGTTTCCCTTGTGGAAAAATTTTGAACTCAGCTTTGGAGGTGCACTACTTCTTTATTTTGGAAAAAGCATCTTAGAGGATCTTCATATTATATAAAGGTAAAGCATAGACGCTATTCTGCAATGGAGGCTCTGGAGATAATATAGCTCCAAGGAACTTAATCTGCTTTCCACAATCATATAAAAGGTTGTCTTCACTGTGACACAGCTGCATCTCTGCAAATTATCTTTTCTTTCATAAAATATTTCTTTCCTGCAAGTGGATTTAAATTGTATTGTCCCTGAAAGTTTTTGTTAGATGCTGGGAGATGAATGTGTTCAAGTAGTTAACTACAGGAGATCAGTGGGGACTGGAAGCTGCAAGAACATGAACACATCTTACCTCCAAAAGAACAGCCTGGAATTGTTGAAGCTTGAACTGGACTATACTGCATGGACCCCATATTTGGGGTCATTCCTGATGGAATAAACCCAACTTTGGAGAAAGTACTGATGTTGTTCTGAATTATCCTAAGAACTAAAGAGAAAGATCACACGTTTGTAGAAGGGTGTGAGAAGGAAAAGATGTTTTCATTGTCAGTCTTGCCAGAAGATTGACAGGGGGCAGGAAACGGACACTGAGAGGTATGAGACTGTGACTGTCTCTGGGCCTGAGGGAACAGGAGGCCTAGGATCCAGACATATGAATCTTGTTCCAGGCATTCCTGCTGTGGAAGGGCCAGCTGACCCTTGAAACGGGGTGACAGGCCTGAGACCGGGCAGAGAAGATTTTGCACAATACAAAACACCTGAGGAGGGTTTTGGTCCATGCAGGGAACCCCCATATCTATTTACAATTGTTGAAGTATCCTCTTGTATAACATCCCACACTTTTTAAAAAAATCTTCAAACCATCAGTGAAGTCATGCAAACATCACAATTGATCTTCCTATTACTGTGGTGAATTGTGCAAGAGTCTGGGATGGCATCTGGGGTGAAAGCCATATATGGAAGAGTAGGAACAATGGGCTGAGGGATGCTAGTGACCAACGACAAGGAAGTTAGTGGTCCAAAACCACACAGCTGGTTAAGATGTTGAACAACAACTGGCTTGGGATATCTCAGGGGCTCAAAAAATGTTCAGGATGGGAAACTGATAAAACATTGGAATTCTTGCAGCTAGTAGGGGAGATATTTGAACTATTTTTTGAATTAGGTAAATGATGGGCAAACAGGCTGGGACATTTATGTTACCTAAATGTAAAGACGATAAGGCTACTTTATTCTCACTTATTATTGTAGATCCAAAGCCAATCAGATGTCTAGCACTTACAAGGTTCTCCACAAATCTTTGACAAAATAAAATAAGTGTTATGGTTAATTCAGCTATAGTTCAGCTTCAGCCAAAAGCTGATAGTTAATTTGTTCCTGGCCTTCAGAAGATCCAACTGTTCAACACCTATGTAAATCAGTATCTTTTCCAGCATACTTGTTCATCAAAGTATCTCAAGTTATGGTCACATACAAATAGCATAATGATGACAATAATGAGAACAAGGAATGGATTTTATTTTTAATGCAAGAATATCAATTGTATATGTATATTTCAGATAAAACTAGAATTGAAAGTATTATTTTATGCTTATGACATTGAGACTCTATCGGTAGAAGGAAAAGTATTTCTTCTTACAAGCATAAAATGTCACAATAATTAACATGAAAGCTGTTAATTTCATGAAAAAACAATTACAAAATTTCTTAATTAGTTAAATAGAAAAATAAATTGACAGCTAAATGTAGCACTAGCTAAGTAACTATGGACAAAACATATACATACTTTGAAATACACATATCTATAAACAAATACTATTAGGATGGAAATTATACTATAACTCTAATCTTTGTAATGATATTAAATAAATACTTAAGCACTATTTTTTTAATTTCATGAAGGCATGAACTTTTCTAGGAGAAAACGGAATCTATTTGAGAATTATTCTCGTCTTTTAAAGATGAATTAAAAGCAAAAGATCAGCTTTGCTACCTCTAAATAAATTATTACCTCAAAAAGATAATTAAGTAATACTTAACTCATAACACAATTTTTACTTCCTCATATCAAGAGGTTTATTTTTCTTTTTTTTTTTTTTTTTGGAGGGGGCAGCGGGGATGCATGCTTGCTCTGTTGCCCAGGCTGGCAGGCAGTGGCACGATCTAGGCATGCTGCAACCTCTGCCTCCTGGGTTCAAGCAATTCTCCCACTTCAGCCTCGCAAGTAGCTGGAATTGCAGGTATGTGCCACCATGCCCGGCTAATTTTTGTATTTTTAGTGGAGACAGGGTTTCACCATGTTGTCCGGGCTGGTCTCAAACACCTGAGCTCAAGTGATCCGCCTGCCTCATCCTCCCTAAGTGTCAAGAGTTATTTTTAATCATAGAATTGGGCTTTATTCTTAGTCAAATACTGATTTTAACAGTTAGCTTTTGGTATTCAACCAAAATGTGTATGCAGTATACCCCCAGCTATGAGAACAAACAATCTTTATTGACTGGGCTCCATAGTCTTCTTTATATGAGGAAGTCTAGATTCCATTCTCCCTCCACCCTGCAGGGCACTGCTGTGCAGCATGAAACAGCAGCAGAGCACAAGACAGCAAACTGCAAAATATAACCAACATAAAAACCTGGGCAAGGGCAGATCTTGCAGCTCTGTTCCTCCTACTACGATTTCCAGGGCTGGAGTGCAACCATATACACTTTCCTAAGAGGGTCCTGGAAGCACTCCAGCAAGTCAATAGCTGAGTCTTCCTGGGAGGTGGGACTGAGCTCTCCTACCTGCTATGGAACATTCTATGGGTGGAAAGGAACACAAGCAATTGAACGGATGGATTCCTACAAGACATCAAGGAAGTAATATTTTCAGTTCACTGAATTCTCAGGTCATCTTTACAAGTTTACAAACAAGAATGGTATTCTCTGGATTTTGCTTTGTGGGAAAGTATAGGTAGAGTCAATCAAAGAGAACACATTACATAGTCTAGTTTTATTTCCAGTCATAATTTCTGTATGGTCCATCTAAACACATTTTTGAAATTATTGCATTTTTATTTATTATAAAAGTAATTTATATCATTCTAGAAATTCTGGAGAATACAAAAAACAGAAAAAAGATTGGAGAAAAATCTTCCATATTCCTACCTAAGTGAACCACAGTTTGTTACATGTGCATAACAACAACAAAAAAAAAGTGAACCAAAAACATTATGTGTTTACTTCTGGTCTTTTTCATTTATAATTGATACACAATAATCATTCATGTTTATTTCTAGCCTTTTAAATGTGCATATGGTTTTCACAGAGTTCTGGTTAAATAACAGACTTGTTGAGAGTTGAAATACATAAACGTATTAGGACTGAGCTCTTAAATTGATTATATTCAACTACAATTTCATTAACAAGAAGTTGATGATCTGTTTTCCTCTTGTATGGATCAAATGCAACTGTAACCAGTATTCTAAAAATCACAGTGCTATAACAGGGGTTGCCTTGGTCAGGGCGGTCAGACAAGATGTGACGATGGTGAAACTAAGAGCTAAAGAATGAAGAGCAGTAGAGGGAAAAACACTGCAGGCAAAGGAGATCCTATGTACAAAGGTCCACAAGCGAGATGAAAGATGGCAGGTGTGACAAACTAAAAGCAGCCTAGTCCATCTAGAGTGGAGAGAGCAGGGCAGAATGAGATGTGAAATAAAGCTGCAGAGCAGAGCAGGGCCCGGTCGTTCATGCAGGCCTTTGCAGGCCAATGTGAGCTGTCAGTCTAGGGAAAGTGCAGAAGTGCCTTAAACTGGGGGCCTGATATGATCATATTTGAGCTGTGAAAAAAACCACAGCTGGATTCAAAAATAGGGTGCAGAATAGAGAAGGTGTCATGTGGATGCGGACAAGTTCAGGACTATTTCAATTTTCCAGGCGAGGGAAAATGGCACCCGGACCTGGAGGGTGATGGTGACAGCAGTGGAAGAAGTGGATTAATTCCAAACACTTGGAGAAGAAACATCCCATCCACATGTCTTGGATTAGGTGGGCCTGGCGGCAGAGGGAGAGACTAGTGTCAAGTATGACTCCATGGTTCTAACCCCTGACTGGGTCTTGAAAGTACCTGGGCACAAAAAAATGATAAATATGCAAGGTAATGGATATGTTACTTACCTTAACTTAGCCATTCCACAATGCACCCATATATTAAAACATGATGTTTATATATTTTTTATTCATTAAAGACATAATTTTTAAGTACCTAGCACAGTTTTTAAAAATATTGATGCCAGACTCCCATCGCTACAGATTCTGATTTAATTGGTTGCTGCTGGGGTTGGAAGAGAGGGTAAGTGGGTGTGGCAGCTGGGCCTAGTAGCATAACCCTTCACAGGGGATTCTAATGGGCAGCCAATGTTGAGAACCACTGCGCTAGATTGCCGCTATTTGAGAGTAGGTTCTTCTCTAGTCTGAGACCCTACTGGGCAGCCAACAACAGACTTTACCCTGCCACCAACAAGATGTGGAAAGAGCATTCGATTGCTTCATGTTAGAGAATGAACAACAGTATTTCCAGGGTCTCCTTTGCTCCTAGAAAAGACACAAAAGTCCAGGCTGTTCATTCCAGAACCTTCTTCTCAAATCATGGATGCTTCCCTCTCATCTCTAAGGCACAGGTGTCCTACAGGGCTGGCAAGATGGGGCTTCCTGACCCACACCATGGCTGGGAAGCTAGAGTACCATACAAAATTCTCAGGAGTTAAGCCCAGCTCTCATTCTCTAATTTGAAGAATTTCTTTGAATAAACATCACACTGCCTCTCTGCTTCCTTGTGTTTTCTGTTTTCCACACTTCCATTCTGTCTCCTTGGAGTAACTGTCACTTGGTTTCCAGCACATACCTGGAACTGAATCAAATGTGCCATGACCTTGTTTGAACCTCATCCCTGACTGTAGGCAACTTCCCTACTAATTCCCTTCTCTCCCAGTTAAGAAAACCTTTTATTCCAAACATCACAATAGGGTATTCCTCCTAACTCTTCCTGAAAGGTTTGTTGACAATACGTATTTGGAAAATCAAGTATATGTAAGGATAATTTTTCCAAAAGTGGCATGTAGAAATATTTGAGAAATATTAATTTAGGATAACTTATTGCCAAAGACAACTGTTTTCTTAGGCAATAAATTGATACTGTATTTGTAATAAAAATAATCAAACTTAAATAGGCTAGTCAAATGAATAATCAGACAAATAAGAGCACTTTTGCCCAGGGAAAATGCTAAATTGAACAAAATGCCCAGTCAACAGATTAAACTGGGACTGCCCCAGGTAAAATGGAGCATGTGGTCACCCTATACTTAAAATTACTTTGCATTTTCTTATTACAAAACTAATTTATTTATTCTCCCCAATTAATCTGTAGATTCAATGCAATATTACCCAAAATCCCGGCAGGTTTACTTTTTGCAAACTGACAACATGATTCTGAAATGTATATAAAAGGTAAACGAACCAAGAATAGCCAGGGCAATTCTGAAGAACAATGAAGAAGCAGGACTTACACTAAGTCACAGCATATTATGAGGTTCTATTAATTAAGACAGTCTCGTTTTGGCCCAAGGGAAAATAAACTGACCAATGTAACAGAAGTAAGAGTCCAGACACACACACACCCCCGCATATATATATTAATCTGATTTATGACAATACTGACAAAGGTAACTTATGACAAAGTGGTAAAAAGATAGTAATTTCAATGAATGGAGTAAGTTGCTTGAATATACATATTGGAAAAATTATCTTGATCCTCACCTTCACTGTATGTCAATTCCAGAAGGATTGCAAATCTAAATGTTAAAGAAAAAATAATCAAGTTTTTAAAGGAAAAGAGAACATCTTCATGACTCTGGAGTAGGCAAAGACGTAGAAAGTATTAACTATAAGAGAAAAAATTGGGGCACACTAAAATTAAAATTGTTTCTTCAAAGAAAAACAACCAACACAAACTACTATGAACACCTCTATATACACAAAGTAGAAAGACTAGAAGAGATGGATAAATTCCTGGACACATTCATCCTGCCAAGACTGAGCCAGGAAGATATTGATTCCCTGAACAGACCAATAACAAACTCTGAAATTGAATCAGTTGTAAATAGCATATCAATAACAACAACACAAAAGCCCGAGACCTGAGGGATTCATAGCCAAATTCTACCAGATATACAAAGAAGAGCTGGTACCATTCCTATAGAAACTATTCCAAAAAAACTGAGGAGGAGGGACTCCTCCCCAACTCATTCTGCGAGGCCAGCATCATCTTGATACCAAAACCTGGCACAGGCACACACATACAGAAAAGGAAACTTTCAGGACAATATCCTTGGGTGAACATTGATGCAAACATCCTCAATAAAATACTTGCAAACGGAATCCAGTAGTACATCAAAAAGTGAATCTACCATGATAAAGTAGGCCTCATCCCTGGGATGTAAGGTTGGTTCAACACATGCAAATTAATAAATGTGATTTATCACATAAGCAGAACTAAAAACAAAAACCATATGATTATCTCAACAGACATAGAAAAGTTTTTTGATAAACTTCAACACCCCTTCATGTTAAAAACCTGCAATAAGGTCGGGCACAGTGGCTGAAGCCTGTAATCCCAGCACTTTGGGAGGCCGAGACGGGCAGATCACCAGGTCAGGAGATCGAGACCATCCTGGCTAACATGGTGAAACCTCATCTCTATTAAAAAAATACAAAAAACTAGCCGGGCATGGTGGCGGGTGCCTGTAGTCCCAGCTACTCGGGAGGCTGAGGCAGGAGAATGGCATGAACCCGGAAGGTGGAGCTTGCAGTGAGCTGAGATCCGGCCACTGCACTCCAGCCTGGGTGACAGAGCGAGATTCCATCTAAAAAAAAAAAAAAAAAAAACCTGCAATAAACTAGGTATTGAAGGAACATACCTCCAAATAATAAGAGCCATCTATGACAAACCCACAGCAACATTTTACTGAATGGGCAAAAGCTGGAAGCATTCTCATTAAAAACCAGCAAAAGTCAAGGATGGCCTCTCTCACTATTTCTATTCAACATAGTATTGGAAGTCCTGGCCAGAGCAATCAGACAAGGGAATGAAACAAACAGCATCCAAACACGAATAGATGAAATCAAACTATCTGTTTGCAGATGATATGATTCTATATCTAGAAAACTCCATAGTCTCAGAAAAGCTCCTTCAGCTGATAAACAACTTCAGCAAAGTTTCAGGATATAAAATCAATGTTCAAAAACCACTAGCATTCTTAATACCAATAATAGCCAAACTGAGAATCAAATCAGAAAGGCAGCCCATTTACAACTGCCACAAAAGAAGTAAAGTATCTAGGAATACCATTAACCAGGGAGGTGAAAGATCTATATGATGGGAATTACAAAACACTGCTCAAAGAAACGAGAGAAGACACAAACTAATGGAAAAACATCCCATGCTCATGGATAGGAAGACTCAGTATCATTCAAATGGCTATACTGCCCAAAGCAATTTACAGATTCAATGCTATTCCTATCAAACTACCAATGACATTCTTCACAGGACTAGAAAACAATATTTTAAAATTCATATGGAACCAAAAAATAGCCCGAATAGCCAAGGCAATCTTAAGCAAAAAGAGCAAAGCTGGAAGCACCACATTACCCAACTTCAAATTATACTACAGGGCTACAGTAACCAAAACAGCATAGTACTGGTACAAAAATAGGTGCTTTGACCAATGGAACAGAATATAGCGCCCAGAAATAAGGCCATACGTCTACAAGCATCTGATCTTTGACAAAGCTGACAAAAACAAGCAATGGGGAGTAGATTCCCTGTTCAATAAATTGTGCTGCGATAACTTGCTAGCCATATGCAGGAGATTGAAGCTGGACCCCTTCCTTACACCATATATAAAAATCAACCCAAGATAGATTAAAGACTTAAATGTAAAATCCAAGACTATAAAAACCCTGGAAGACAACCTAGGCAATACCATCCCGGACAGAGGAACTGGCAAAGATTTCATGACAATGACACCAAAAGCAATCACAACAAAAACAAAAATTGCCGGTGGGATCTAATTAAACTGAAGAGCTTCTGCACAGCAAAAGAAACTATCAACAGAGTAAACAGACAACCTACAGTATGGGAGAAAATATTTGCAAACTATGCATCTGACTAAGGTCTAATATCCAGCATCTATAAGGAACTTAAACAAATTTACAAGAGAAAAACAACTCCATTAAAAAGTGGGCAAAGGACATGACAGTCACTTCTCAAAAGAAGACATACATGCAGCCAAGAAGCATATGAAAAAAAGCTCAATGTGACCGATCATTAGAGAAATGCAAATCAAAACTACAATGAGATACCATCTTACACAAATCAGAATGGTGATTATTAAACAGTCAAAAAATAACAGATGCTGGTGAGGGTGCACAGAAAAGGGAACACTTATATATACTGTTGCTGGGAGGATAAATTGGTTCAACCATTGTGGAATGCAGTATGGCGATTCCTCAAAGAGCTAAAAGCAGAACTAGCATCTGACCCAGCAATTCCGTTACTGGGTATATACCAAAAGGAATATAAATCATTCTGTCATAAAAACCAATGCACATGAATACTCACTGCAGCACTATTCACAATAGTAAAGACATGGAATTAACCTAAATGCCCATCAATGACAGCCTGGATAAAGAATATGTGGTAAATGTACACCTTGGAATATTATGCAGCCATAAAAAAGAATGAGGTCATGTAACATGGATGGAGCTGGAGGCTATCATCTTGAGCAAAGTAACGCAAGAACAGAAAACTGAATACTGCATGTTCTCACTTGTAAGTGAAATGGTAAGAACTTGTGAACACAAAGAAGGGAACAGCAGACACTGGGATCTACTTTAGGGGGAAGAATGGGAAGAGGGAGAGCAGCAGAAAAGCTAACTATTGGGTACTTGGCTTAATACGTGAGTGGTGAAATAATCTGTACAACAAACCTCTGTTCATGTGTTTACCTATGTAACACACTTTCACATGTACCCCCGAACCCAAAATACAAATTAAAAAAAGAATAAAACTGTTGCTTCATCTAAATATAACATTAAGATATTTAAGAGGCAACTCCCAGAGTGGAAAAAGATATGTGCAATACATATATACAACACATTACTCTCATATGAAAACGCCTTTAAATCAACAAGCAGAAAACCCAATAGAAAAATGAACAAAAACTGTGAATTCAGAAAAGATGTATCCCAGTGGCAAATAAACATGTGAAAAGGCACTCAACCTCATTTGTCATCAGGGAAATGCAAATTAAAGCCACAATGTGATATCATTATCTTCACCAGTGTGGTTAAAGTAAAAATGACAGAAAATATGTGTTTCATGAAGATGTGCAGCAATCAAAACTTGTATATGTAGGTGGAAGTATAAAGTGGTACAGCCATTTTGGAAACTGGCAGTGTCTACTAAGCTAAGCATATGTATCATCTAAGACACAGCAATTTTAATCTTAGGTATACTATGTCCAACAGAAATATGTATATATCTTCACCAAATGGATATTCACTATAATGTTCATAGAAGCACGACTTATAATAGTTCCAAACTCAAAAGTACCCAAATATAATATATTTACCCATTCACAGAATCTCAAGATTAATATTGAGCAAAATAAGCCGATCCAGAAGTTTACAAATTATACAATGTCATCTATTTACATAAAGCATGAAAACATGTAAAACAAATCAATGCTCTTAGAAGTCAGGCTAGTCATTAGCTTGGAGGAGGTGAAGGTTCAACGGGATGGGTAATGACTTGAAGAAAGCACAACCCAGACTGATACATGTTCAAATTGAGGTATACTCAATTTGTAGAAATCCATCGATCTGTACATTTACAATAGGCATACATTTCTGGATGTATACCATACTTTAATAAAATTATTAAAAGTTATATGTTCACAAAGAAAATTTATTATTTAAGAAATACATTTTGAAAGTCTATGGCTGCCATCAACAGTGAGTCCTCTGGTGAATCCAAACAAAATAAATCTGGAAAGGATTTGCCATTTTGATGCCATTAAGAACATTTGTGATTCACAGGAGGAGCTCAAAATATCAGCATTCACAGGAACTTGGAAGAAGTTAATTCTAACCCTCATGGATGACTTTGAGGGGTTCAAGAAACACTTAAGTGGAGGAAGTAACTGCAGGCGTGATGGAAACAGCAAGAAAAGTAGAATTAGAAGTGGAGGCTGAAAATGTGACTGAACTGCTACAATCTCATGACAAAATTTTAATGAATGAGGAGTTGCTTCTTATGGATGAACAAAGAAAGTGGTCTCTTGAGATGGAATCTTGGTAAAGATGCTGTGAACATTGTTGACATGACATTAAATAATTTAGAATATTTCATAAATTTAGTTGATAAAGCAGCAGCAGGTTTTGAGAAAATTGATTGCAATTTTGAAAGAAGTTCTAATGTGGATAAACTGTTATCAAACAGCATTGCATGCTATAGAGAAATCTTTTGTGAAAGAAAGAGTACATTGATGTAGCAAATTTCATTGTTGTGGTTTAAGAAATTGCCACTGCCACCCCAACCTTCAGCAGTCACCACCCTGATCAGTCAGCAGCCGTCAACACTGAGGTAAAACCCTCCACCAGCAAAAACACTGTGACTCACTGAAGGCTCAGATGATCATCAGCATTTTGTGCAATATTTTTCACTTAAGGTATGTATATTTTTTAGATATGATTATAGTATAAACATAACTTTTACATGGCTGAGAAACCAATAAATCTGTGTGGCTTGCTTTATTGGGATAGTTGTTATTTCTACTGTGGTGGTCTGGAATCCAACCCATGATATATCTGAGGTATGGCTATATTTTTAGAGTATATTTTTCTAGTTTTATAAATGTAATTATATATTTACAAAAATCCAATTGCTCTGCATATGATTTTGTTTTCCACTTTTTCAATTATGAATATCTTTCCATGCATTAAACATTCATCTTCAACAACAGTCCTAATAACAGCAAAATATCCACAATATACAGATACTTTAGCCAAACTGAGGTCTGATTCCTGGGTTGTAGTGACCCTAGGAGGAAAGAACATGGGCAAGACTAGAGAATCTTAGGTAATCCCCTTGAAGGCATTGGTAGCCACTTGTCCCAAATACCTTCAGATGTAAGAGGCTTAGGGACCACCTAAAACCACTTCATTTTCCCTGGAGCCTAAAGACAGTGATATGACATATTTCTTTCTTTTTCCTTTTTTTTTTTTTTTTTTTTTTCATTTTTGACTAAAGATATTTAGAATTTTTTTTTTTTTTTGTATTTGTGCCTTCATGTATATCCACCATTATTCCCTTAGGATAAGTTTCTGGAAGTAGAATTCCTAGGTGCACTTTTAATACATATTGCCAATTTGATCTCCAGATTAGCTATACCAATTTACACTTCTATCAGCAGTGTATGAGAGTGCTTATGTCTTACTCTCACAATACTGACAAAGCTGGTTAAAGAGCTCAATCTGAAAAGCATAGCATATTTTCAAATGCACTTATTTGCAATAATTGAGTAGTTTTTCACATGCATATTAATCACATATTATAGCTTTTATTTGTGAATTTCCTATGCATGACCTTTGCTTTTTTCCCCATTGGAACTTATATTTCATTATTATAAGGGATTTTTTTTTGTATATTTAACGCATAAACTCTGTCTCTCAAATATTTACAAATATTTTCCCATTTATCTTTAATTTTGTTCGTAATGATTTTTGGATCATTATGGATGTATTTAAGTTTTTATTTTTAATATATTCAAATCTATCCACCTTTTCATTTTTGACCTCTGCCTTTAGCTTAGAAAAATTGTTCCTGGTTGTTATAGAAATTTTTAAAATTTAAAAATAATTTTATATTTGTCATTATAGATTTAAACATGATACATAGTAGAAAATGTATAGAAGTATAAAAGCCTTAAAACCAATACAATATCTCTTAATATTGGTAAGGACATATGGCATCTTGGACTACTGTGTAAATGGCTGTGGCCACTATTGGGTATTTACATTGGAAGCCAATCAGGAAGATAATAGCAGGAAAGTTTCTTGTTAGACACCAGCAAAATATTTCTTCTTAAAGACTGTCCTCTTCAACTCGTTGAAAGGGACTAGGCTGTATCTTGGAGACCATTCCAGTGTAATCTTATCAGAAGCAGAACAGGGCTGTCCAGTTTCCATTCGAGAGTTCTGACTCTAAAGGAGCTGAACACATGTTCAGTAAGTAACATCTGTTTCCAATACACTTCTCTCCTTGCTTCACCTGCAAGTTGTGGACACTAGGGGTTTGCCTATTTCACTGCTCTGAAAGCTACAAGATAAATTGTGAAACACAGCAAGTATCAGATAAAGGAATGGCTCTATAATTAATTCACTGAAACAAATCTTAGGTATCATTTACCACTTGTTCTTTTTAAAAGTCCCAGAAGTTGTATTAATTGTGCAGCAGATGCGAGGTTTTATCTGTAGTTATTTAAACATAGAGATAATATAAGCTTTCTGATAAACCTTTTCAGGTCAAAAAGTGTAACTTCTGACACTAACGTGATTTTCATTCTTTTCCTCTGTTACAATATTTTAATACTTGTTCTGAAAGAATTGAAAATACAATGTTGGATGCACACACGTGCGTGCGCACACACACACACAATTAGGTAACAGTTAATATGGAAACATCAGTGAATTTGAAGTCAGTACCTCCTGTGAGCAATATTTTCTGATCCTTTGGCAGGTTCTTATCTTCCCCTTGTAGTTACCCTATTACGAGCTACTGTGACTAATAAGGAACAAAGATAGATTTAGACAAGGGACTTTGTTCTATTGGGTCAAAGCACACAGTAAATGTAACATGCTCAAGAGTAACATGAGAAGAAAATAGCAATTCCTGAGGCTCCCTTGAGAGTTCAGAACACCAGGTCAAGACTCAAAGTGGGCAGCTTTGGTGGGTATGATACGGCTGTCAGGAAATGAACCTGCAAACTTTGCTGGATAAATTATTCCCAAAAGTACTACAGTCAGAAGATGACCCAATTACTGAGAAGAAGGTCAGGTATATAAAAGACAATGATGAGAACAGGCCACAAAGACTCAATATCAGAGCAATTGAGATTGTCAGACATTTGATTGTAAGAATCAAAATCAGAGACTGTTCAGAAGAGAACAGAAGAAAACGTCTTGTTGAACATCAGTGTTATGATGGTCCTGGGGCATGACCCACTCTCCAGGCTGCAAACAAAAGAGGATGTTCCTGTGACCTGTTCATTTTGTCATCACCCCGCTGCAAGTTGGAGTTGATGTGAAATAGAGAAGGCTGCCCAGAAAGAGGATGTGTGGAACAAGAGCCTGAGGACGAGCTGATTTTGCTTGAACTTTTAATTTATTGTCACTCCTGCTACCTGTTCTTTCCATATGATTTTCTTTTGAATAGTCTTTTGTCCTTTCATAATTGATCTTTTAAAAGTTTCCTTGCCAAAAATCTCCACTGCCTCTAATGTTACATTTGATGACATTTAAAGTCTTTATGTTCTCACTTTCCCCATAAAAGAAGTGGTCAGCTTTGACTCAATTCTATTATAGAAAAAAAAAAACCCTGGAAAATCGTGAAAAACAAACTCACTTGTTGCCCCTAAGTGTAATTGTTAAATTTACTCTAAAAATGTTCATAAAGGACATGCCCCACTATTTTTAGATAGGTTCTTAAATCAAAATTATGAAGTTGTTAAAATCACTGTGACTTATAGAAAAAATTTTGAGAAAGAACTGCATGCATAAAATTTGTTCAGCTACTGAAACAAATCTTAATATCCTCCGGTGACTATATCAGACTGTGGACCAATTTCACGATTTTCAAATATATAAATGGGTACAAGGTAATTTCAATATATAGGCAGCTGGCAATCAACCATCCAATCACCTAGGGACTATGGAGAAGATGACAGGCAGGAATAAGCTGGACTGAATTTGTCATTCTGAATTCTTCGGATACCATGTTCATATCAACAAGCAAAATTTATATGGCATTATACCACCAAGAAAAATTGAGAGGACTGTAAAGCATTTTGAAATGGAGCGTCCAAATGCCGGCCTGTTGAAAGCACACTGAAGCATCTGTCAAACTCCTTCTTTCCTCTCTCGTCTCACCTCAATGACCCAGATGAGGAGCATAAAACATACTAAAATACTAAACATATTTATAGCATGTTGGGATAATTTTAAAAGGACTCATGCCAAACATAAGAGAAGTTTGCCTATTTGGGGATGGGAGGGAGGAAATGGAAATATAAGGAAATAAATACAAGAAAAGAGCCTCTCATGAACCAGTAATGAGTATTAACATGTTATGATTTGAGGAGCATAATTAACTCAGTTCTCTACATCTGAGGTTAGCAAAAAGAAAAAAAAGATCAGAAACAACTTTCCCTTTGAAATCATTCCTTGATGATGAATACTGTAG